>NC_048298.1:292788554-292903885 GCF_013100865.1 Trachemys scripta elegans | reverse complement strand
GGGGGGGGGGGGTTGGAGGGTTCATCAAGGAGAAACAAACAGAAGTTTCACACAGTAGCCTGGCCAGTCACAAAACTCGTTTTCAAAGCTTCTCTGATGCGCACTGCGCCCTGCTGTGCTCCTCTAACCGCCCTGGTGTCTGGCTGCGCGTAATCAGCGGCCAGGCGAGTTGCCTCAACCTCCCACCCCGCCATAAAGGTCTCCCCCTTACTCTCACAGATATTGTGGAGCGCACAGCAAGCAGCAATAACAATGGGGATATTCTTTTCGCTGAGGTCTGAGCGAGTCAGTAAGCTGCGCCAGCGCGCTTTTAAACGTCCAAATGCACATTCCACCACCATTCGGCACTTGCTCAGCCTGTAGTTGAACAGGTCCTGACTCCTGTCCAGGCTGCCTGTGTACGGCTTCATGAGCCATGGCATTAAGGGGTAGGCTGGGTCCCCAAGGATCACGATAGGCATTTCAACATCCCCAATGGTCACTTTCTGGTCCGGGAAGAAAGTCCCTTCCTCCAGCTTTCGAAACAGAGCAGAGTTCCTGAAGACGCGAGCATCATGTACCTTTCCCGGCCATCCCACGTTGATGTTGGTGAAACGTCCCTTGTGATCCACCAGGGCTTGCAGCACCATTGAAAAGTACCCCTTGCGGTTTACGTAGTCGGTGGCTTGGTGCTCCGGTGACAAGATAGGGATATGGGTTCCGTCTATGGCCCCGCCACAGTTTGGGAATCCCATTTCAGCAAAACCATCCACTATTGACTGCACGTTGCCCAGAGTCACTACCCTTGCTATCACCAGGTCTTTCATTGCCCTGGCAAATTGGATCACAGCAGCCCCCACCGTAGATTTGCCCACTCCAAATTGATTCCCGACTGACCGGTAGCTGTCTGGCGTTGCAAGCTTCCACAGGGCTATCGCCACGCGCTTCTCAACTGTGAGGGCTGCTCTCATCTTGGTATCCTGGCGTTTCAGGGCAGGGGAAAGCAAGTCACAAAGTTCCATGAAAGTGCCCTTACGCATGCGAAAGTTTCGCAGCCACTGGGAATCGTCCCAGACCTGCAGCACGATGCGGTCCCACCAGTCTGTGCTTGTTTCCCGGGCCCAGAATCGGCGTTCCACGGTATCAACCTGCCCCAGTGACACCATGATTTCCACATTGCTGGGGCCTGTGCCTTGTGAGAGGTCTATGGCCATGTCAATTTCCTCATCACTCTCGTCGCCGTGCTGCAATCGCCTCCTCGCCTGGTCCGGGTTTCGCCTTGGCATGTTCTGGCTCTGCATATACTCCAGGACAATGCGCGTGGTGTTCATAGTGCTCATAATTGCCGCGGTGATCTGAGCGGGCTCCATGATCCCAGTGCTAGCTATGGCGCCTGGTCAGAAAAAAGGCGCGAAAGTAGTATCTGATGGACCAGGAGAAGGAGGGCGGGAGGGAGGGAGGGCCGAGTGACGACATGGCGTACAGGTACAGGAACAGGGAGAAACACAAACAACTGTCACACAGAATGGTCCCCCCAAAGATTAAACTGGAAACCCTGGGCTTAGCAGGCCATTGATTTCACGGAGGAAGGGGAAGCAAAAGGCAGTTAGCAGCTGCTGCTGTGTAGCAATGCAGTCCCACGTCTGCCGGCACCCAGAGGACATATGGTGACGGTGAGCTCAGCTGTGCTGAGCGGGCTCCATGTTGTCTGCACAGGTAACCCAGGTAACCCAGGTAAAAAGGCGCGAATCTATTGTCTGCCGTTGCTGTGACGGGGGAGGGAGGGGCCTGACGACACGTACCCAGAACCGCCCGCGACACTGTTTTGCATCATCCGGGCATTGGGATCTCAACCCAGAATTCCAAGGGCGGCAGAGACTGCGGGAACTGTGGGATAGCTCTGGGATAGCTACCCATAGTGCAATGCTCCGGAAGTCGACACTAGCCTCGTACTGTGGACGCGGTCCGCCGACTAGAGCACCTAGAGCATTGTATTGTGTGGACACACACAATCGGCTGTATACAACCGATTTCAATAAAACCGGCTTCTATAAATTCGAACTAATTTCGTAGTGTAGACATACCCTTAGATAGTAATAGTTACAAAATAGGTGCAACATGCTCTCTTATGTTAGCTGATTTTCCTTATTGTCAATGTTTATACATGTTAAATTTCTGAGTGACTATTGATTTACCAATTTATGGCATTAAAACTCTTAATTCAGTGTAGTTGCCTTGTTTTAGTTGCTTCTTCATAAACAACCTCTTTCATGTTAATATAAAATGACGTGGCTTGTCTCTGATCTTGCTTCCCAAGGATTACTGTGTTCACAATTCGTGTCTTCATTTTGTGGCTGAAAGATAATCTGTTTTGGTGTGAAATAGGGAAGTAACGTGGCTGAGTGTCACCTGATTTTATCACGTGGCTTAACCACACTTAGTTACAGTTTACCTCATGGGCCTCATCTGAGGTTGAATTCATGTTGATAGGTTTTAAATTACAATTAGAGATTTACTGACTCTGATAATATATTTTGAGACAGTATTATATTGAAACCTGTAGGGCAGGTATTTCTGGTTGGAAAAATTTATGACAGTGCTGCTTTTCTGTTTCATGATAAGAAGACAGGACAATAGGTTTTTTTGTTTGTTGGTTTATTTTGTGAGGAAGGATGTGTTTGCACTAATCACTTGAACTAGGTAAGGTCCCAATGAACAGGTATATGTTATGGTATGCTATGGCCGGGAAGTAAGCGTGGTTAAAACATAGTGCATATGTATTTTATGTACCAGTTTTTCCAGGGTGCACGTAAATTGCTTTTAGTGAAGAGGCATGACGTAAGATAAAACAAAATTAGCAAATGTGTGGAAGAAAAAAAAACTGAAGTAAATTTGTATAATGCTTACTGTATGTTTTCTTTTAACTGTAGGTGTGGAAGAAAATGTACAAGAAGTAGTTGGGCACATCACAGAAGGTGTCTGCAGACCTCTGAAGGTGGAATATTTTGTTTGTGTGTGTTTTGTGTGTGCCTGCCGCTCATTAAAGCTGTGTTGTGTTTTTATTGCAAAATGCATTTTGTCATATATCTCAGCTGAAGACAATAATAGTGTATTACCAAGAGTGGTACATACATAACTTGAATATTGAGGGATTTTATTAGGGCCTTACCAAATTCACGGTCATGAAGAATGTGTCATGGACCATGAAATCTGTTTTCCCCCCGCATGAAATCTGGCCTTTTGTGTGCTTTTACCCTATACTATACAAATTTCACAGGGGAGACCAGCGTTTCTTATATTGGGGATCCTGACCTAAAAGGGGGTTATGGGCAGGGTCGCAAGGTTACTTTAGGTGAGGCGTGGTATTGCCACGCTCACTTCTGCAAGGCTTTCAGAGCTGGACGGCCAGAGCACAGTGGCTGCTGGCTGGGTGCCCAGCTCTGAAGGCAGTGCCCCACCAGCAGCAGTGCAAAAGTAAGGATGGCAATACCATACCATGCCACCCTTACTTCTGCACTGCTGCCTTCAGAGCTGGACGGCCAGAGAGTGGTGGCTGCTGACCGAAGACCCAGCTCTGAAGGCAGCAGCGCAGAAGTAAGGGTCGCAATATTATACCATGCCATCCTTCTGCGCTGTTGCTGGTGGTGGCTCTGCCTTCAGAACTGGGCAGAACTGCTGCCGCTCTCAGACCACCCAACTCTGACAGCAGCACCACCGCCAGCAGCAGCACAGAAGTAAGGGTAGCAATACTGCAACACCCACTACAATAACCTTGTCAGCCCCCCACAACTCCTTTTTGGGTCAGGACCCTTACAATTACAACAACGTGAAATTTCAGATGGTAATATCTGAAATCATGAAATTGATGATTTTTTAAATCTTATGACTGTGAAATTGACCAAAATGGACCATGAATTTGGTAGGGCCCTAGATTTTATTAAATTTAAGTTTTTATAGCACATCCGTATTAAAAAAAGTCTTCCCATTTTATGTATGGTTCTAAGGATTCTGATCCATATCAGATGTCTTCCAAAGTTCAAGGGTGCTCAGATCCAGTGTTCAGATTTGGGACTAGTCATAAAAGCCTCCTTTTTCTTTCTAGAAGGCAAAGAAAGGAAACTTCTGAACTTGGAGTTAAATTGATTTACAATACTGCGTCTTTAGCTTTGAGTGCAAAATACTTTTGGGTGAAACACTGGATTAAGAACACATTTAATTGAGATTCCTAGTAAACATGTAATTGTGCAACAAATGAGAGATTAGAGGACTCCGTCATTTTTCAAATCATCATTCTACTTCATTGCATATAATAGAAAAGAACTCTGTTCATTAAGTGTAATGAAAAATCTACAAATCATATACATGACATTGCCATACTTATTATAATTTAGACTCAGCACAAATAAAAAATAAATGCAGGATAATTAATTTAAAATTAGTAATCTACTAGTAAGCCATACTTCCATGTAATTCATAAATCAGTTGTTTTTAAAGTAGAAAAATTAGAATAAAATTCCTTAAAATATTTTATCTGACTAATTGACTAATACTGTAAAATGTCTGGTAATCTACATATTAAAAAGCAGGTTGTGGCTGAAATATCCCCATGTCCTTGACTAGAGAGGTGAAAAATTGAAAGAAGGATCAGAAAGTGAGTGTGTGTAAGAAAAGACAAAGGAGAAAGCACCATTAATCATGTAACCACCATAACATTTCACAACTTCAAAACTTGCTTCTCACGATATACCGCAGCACCCTCCTTTCCCTAAGCATTTGAAAGTTAGATGTTAATGTAACACTTTTATTTTAAGATAGACTTACTTTTCTTCTCTGATTAGATCTGAATAAATATACAGGATTGTATATGACTTTTTTTGATGGTTTAGACTTACTTATAAAGATGTCTCTTTCCTTGTAATTTCCTAACATTTGAAGAAATAGTTTGGTTATATGGAATAGAATTTGTTCCCATTTCTTAATGATATTTTACTTGTGCTTATAGATCTTAAAGGTCACAATTTTCAAGCTTGGGTGCCTAAAATAAGTGAGTTAAAATAAAAAGTAGGGCTATCAATCGCAGTTAATTCAAGCCATTAACGCAAAACAAATAAACTAGATTTTTTAAAAGTTGCAATTAATCACAGATTTAATTGCACTGTTAAACAATAATAAAATATCAATTTAAATGTATTACAAATATTTTGCATGTTTTCTACATTTTTAAATATATTGATTTCAGTTACAACACACAAAGTGTAAAGTGTTCACTTTATATTATATTTTATTACAAATATTTCACTGTAAAAAAAGATAAACAAAAGATAGTATTTTTCAATTCACCTCATACAAGTACTGTAGTGCAATCCCTTTAGCAATTTCTTGTGCAATCGCTTAGCAATTGGCTGAACAAGAAGTAGGACTGAATGGACGTGTAGGTTCTAAAGTTTGTGAGGGCAGGTTTTTGTTTTTAATTCTACATTTATAAGTTGCGATTTCACGATAAAGAGATTGCACTACAGTACTTGTATGAGGTTAATTGAAAAATACTATTTTGTTTATCTTTACGGTGCAAATATTTGTAATAAAAATAAATATAAAGTGAGCACTGTACACTTTGTATACTGTGTTGCAATTGAAATCAATATGTTTGAAAATGTAGAAAAACAAAAAATTTGATAAATTTAAATTCCATTATTTAACAGTACAATTAAAACAGTGATTAATCGTGATTATTTTGTTTAATCTCACAATTAATTCTGATGATTATTTTTTTTAATTGTTAAACTAATTTTCAGAGTGGCTGAAAATCTGCAACTCTCTTTTGCTTTAGTGGGACTGGAAAAATAAGGCCACTTTTATTTAGGCACCTGGATATGAATTAAGGTTGAAAAATTTGATCTGAGTTAGTGATTAACTCTCCCATTTCATCGTAGAGGAGACTGTGGTTTAAAAAATCACAAAATATTATTTTCCTTCTGATTTTAAAAGGTTTTGATATTCTACTAAAGACAATTAAATATAGAATTCCTAGCATCCTATCTGTCCTCCCAAAACACACAACCAAAAAAAAAAAATCAGAAAGTGTGATGGTGATAGATGTCAGCCTGAAAAACTTGCCTATATGGGGAGGAGGAGCTCCCTTATAACTTTTAGCCCAGTAGTTAGGGTATCACCTGGGATGTGGGAGACCCAAAATCCAGTCCCTCGATCTAGTGATTTGAACTAGGGACTCCAACATCCCTCGTGAGTGCCCTGACCACTGGACATTAAGTTACAAGGGAGGGCCTCCCCTCGGCTTCTTGCTAAAATGCATAGCTGCCTAATGCCAAGACAGGTTTTGCAGCTGAGAATCCCAAGCAGAGGGAAATGCCTCCTTGCAGCCCAACTTGAGGCACCTATCCCCAAGAGGGGTGAAGTTTAATATATGCCCTTGGCTTCGCACCTCCCATTGACTAGCTTAGGTGAGGAGCTGCCTAGAGTGCTGGCTTTTGTATATCCCATTCTGATGAACCTATCTTTCCCCATTCATTGAATAGGGAGCCTAAGTGCCAAACTCGGGCTTTGTGATCTCAGTGACTTTCTAGGCACCTAAAATTTAGGCATGGCAACGCTCTGTGTCACCACGACCAATTTTCTTTTGTGAATCTGACCCTGGGATGCTACACTGAGCAGCAGACAAATAATTTGGAAGGATGATGAATGGTTAGCAATATGTAGATGGACTTGTCACATATAAGCACTTGAGGAATAGTGCTATAATAGTCATTGACCATGATTGCTTCATAAATGCCTAAAAACTGATCGTGGGGCAGCCCTCTTATGATTGTGTGGAGGCTGCATGTGCTATGGAGGCAAAAGAAGACAGGCCTGTTTTGCTCTGTAATCCAGCATCTCTTGGCCCAGTCAGCATGTCAATAAATGCATGTATTAGCTTCGAATATATCTGTTTACCTACCGTTAGCATCTCTTTTCAAGATAAAGTACTGACTAGAGGTCATCACTCGGAGGTGAGATTAAATCAGGTAAAATAAACCTAAATAAACCCCCTGATATATCAGTTCTGATTATTCTGCATCTCTGCCATTGATGATCTGTTGTAATTTAGGCATTTTGCAGCTGTTCTTGCTATTCAGGGCTGGGTGGAATTCCAGTATGTACTGGTGCTAATCCACAAAATGATTTCATTATACAAAAATTTCCAGCAACAAGTTACATACAAAACTCTATGGGAAATAGGGCCATTCTTAAGGAGTGGCATACACCTGCTTGTTTTCTGCCCTTCAGGTTGCTGCAAAAAAATGCCCTGTTCAAGAGGAATCCTGCCATAGAAGCAGACCATGTGATATTCTTATGCTTCTTGCAAAGTTTATTTGTCCGTGAATATCCCTAATGCATGTAAAAGTGTAGAGGTTGATTTTCAGAATATGCCTATAAATAAAAATGATTATTTTTTGTTCCACAGGTCAGAATTGAGCAGGTGATCGTTGCTGAACCAGGAGCAGTTTTATTATACAAAATATCTAATCTTCTCAAGTTCTATCACCATACAATTAGGTATACAGAATAACTAAACATGTTAAGTAACTCTCCTGTTTGAACATGCACCAATTCTGGTACAGTAAAAAACACTCCCTCTGTTTTGCTTTGTTTTGTTTTTGTTTTTTGGGGGGGTTGTTTGTTTGAGTTCTGACTGTGCTCAGTTGTGTACGGAACAAAGAGGAAGACACAGCCCTGACCTGAAGTAGTAATCAATGATTTTGATAGAAATCTGTCTGTAAATGGAAAAAAATGTCAACATATAGACATACTTTATCACTCTGTAGAATTGTAGATATTAAAGTGCACACAAAAAACTACATTAAAAGAACGTTAAGGTTGCAAAATTAAACACGCCAAAATTAGGAAATGCCAGAATTAAAGTTACCTGTTGAAACCTTAGCTTTAGTTTAAACGCTTTACAAGTCTCTGAATATGTACACCATACAATTTTTTTTTTCAGGGGCTTGTATCTTCGTGGTTTTTCATGGGAACAGTAAAAGGCACATCCCTAACATAAACTCAACCTGCCTGCCAAATTTCAAGTCCCTACTCTAAAGTATGAGGCAGTACAGCTTCTCAGTAAAACAGTTGTAAGAATTTTTTTTTAATAAGTTAAACAGCATATTTTCCCCTAATCTTGTTCTCAAATTGGCAGAACCATTTTTGCTAAAACTTTCCAAAAGTGGGTGAGGAAGACAACCAGAATTCTCTTTCTTATTTTAATTTTTTTTTAAGCCCAAACAGTTAAAATTTAGTAGTTACAAGCAACTGAAAACAATTTTATAATGGGGAGTGTTTGGCAGCCTTAACTATAGGCATTGCTGCCTATACTGTATTATTTAAAGGTCAAAGATTATAGTACTGATCCTACTAGCCAAATGTTTTTTTCAAAAATAGAGGGAAACTGGTCTAATTACTATAGCAAGGTCTAATTTGAGACTTTGGTGACTTTAATGGGGCTGATAGTGCTCTGAAAACCAAGCTGCTATTTTTTTTAAGGATGTCACATTAGTCCCACCCAGATATGATAGTTTTTACCCAAGATATGGGTAATTTAGAATCACTTTTAATTTAGACGACAAACTCATATGCAAGAAGCATGTAGAAAAATGTCATGTCATAATGGGTATAACACAGTTGTAGTAAAACTAATAAACTAATTTTACACTAGCCAAGCATGTACATTTTTAAAGTGTTAAAGAGTACAATTTTGTATGTGAAGAGACATATTTACCTGGAAAGTAGTGGAAATGGAATGACGTTATCAACACATCTTTCTCATTTGGATTTTGTTCTCTATAGCAGAAACAAAGTTGAGTATCCCCCCCCCCCTTATTTAAAAAGACAGTAGCATATTGGATAGGTAAATATTTTTAGCCCATCTTTAAAAAATAAAATATTAGTTTCATTATGTACTATGTTTTTTGCTGTATAACTGAAAATTTAGCATTTTCTCTTCCTTGTTGGCTTTAAACATTCAAACAAAAACCCACTAAGCGAAACCTGAATTGGATGCTTAGATAGTTTCCTTTTCAACAAAGCTGTAATTCCATTTTTTTAATGGAATATATTACTTAATTTAAGTTATGCATATATTATAGCTGAGATAGTATCTAATTGTTTATTATCTTGGCTGGAGGTGCTTGTTCTCACTAATCATCCTATCTTACAAATTATTATTAGAATTAGTTAATAGGGGAAGCTGTTTCCTGTGACAGTTCACTATGCATTTCCAACTTTTAGACTTGTCATATTCTTGAACATTGACTAAAATATCTGGATCTGTTTTATATTTATTTCTTGGACTTAACAAAGTATTTTCTTTTTGGTTTCAGTGGTATTTTGGGAAACAGTGCAGCCACGTTGTTAACCACAGTTGAAGAAATGCATTTGTTAAGCAAAAAGATATTCTTCAATAGTCTGAGCCTACATGCAAGTAAACTAATGGAAAAGGTTTGTTTCAGAAATATAAGCTTTTCATATTTTAAAACAAATTCTCCAGTTTTTCCTTAATATAAGGAGACTAATGGAGTAAAAATTGTTGTTTACATTTTGATTCATTATCTTAAAATTGACATTTCATGTTTCCATGTGCTCTATAACACATACAGTAAATTATTCACGTTATTGTCTCTGCCAGTTGCCCAACTATAGATGTGTGCACATTCCTGATCAAAGACTTTTCGTTAGCAGCTTCTGTAAGTCCACACCTGCGCACTATACACCCTCGTGCTCCAGACCGAGGGTATATAGGTAGGGACAGACGCACCACCACTCCAGTTCCTTCTCAGCCACCTGTGTACTTGAGACAGAGTGTTGCGGTGTCTGCTAGCTAGAATTATAGAATATTAGGGTTGGACGAGACCTCAGAAGGTTATCTAGTCCAATCCCCTGCTCAAAGCAGGACCAACAAGCTAGCTCCTTAGCTTGCCTATTTTCTTCTTTACTTTTTTAGTATTTTGTCCTTTTTTTTTATTTAGTTTGTAGTTTTATTCTCTATTTTATAGCATAGGTTTGTACTTTCATGAGGGTTCCCCCCACATTCGTAGTCATGGCCTTCTCCCCCACAGCCTCTCTTTTGTTTGCAGCCTAACTTACAGGGGTATGCCCAAAACTATGAGCTTCAAACCATGCCAGATCTGTCTCTGGTCCTTTCCCCTCAGCAAGGATCATTCCAGCTGCCTCAGAGTCCAACATCCCATTGAATGTAAGGTCTGCTTTGGCTTCAAAAGTAGATCCAAAAAGATGAGGGAGGACAGATTGAAGCTACTCCTTATGAATTGCTCTTTGGGACCTGAGGAATATACAGACCATATCACCTCTGGTACTGCTCGACGCATCACATCCTGAGGAGCAGTGCCCAGGATCACCAGTACTGACCATATTTCTCTTCCATGAAGTTCTCCAGGTGTTGGAAAGACCTGAATCCCCTCTACTACAAGTATCAGAGAGGCATCTCCTGCCAGTATCAACATACATGCATGCACTGACATATCCTCCAGTACCTCTGCACCTTCACGCACAAAGTCAGCCACCGGTACTGATGCAGATGGTAGTACTCACTTGGCCTCAACACCCCTAGCTCTTCCCTTGTATACAGGGGATGACACTTTCTCTGACTTGGAAATTTTTGTCAAGGTGGTGGAATTCTTCCCATTCCAGCCTCCGTTCGTGGCATACCCAGATGATGAGACTCTAAGGACAAGTCATTGTCCAATCCACCCTCTCTGGCATGAATACCTTGGGATTCTTCCCTTTTGCTTATGCTCCTCCACAGTGTCTTTTTTGGAACCTGGGGCTCCCTACAGTGACCAGTTCTATAGGATGTTCCCACATAAGAAGAACCATCAAGATGAGTAGGCACCAGTAGATGGGACTCTCTTCCCTAGGGAGACCCTTTGGAAGAACAGGAGCTAAGGGCAGAGGAGGGGATACACCCTTCAAACAAATCCTCTTCCTCCCCAGATGAGGTTGTTATGCCTCCTCCTGCATCCTATGCTAATGATTTCAACATCTTTCAGGAACTGATCAAGAGACTGACTGAGACTTTGCAGATCCCTCTAGAGGAGATACAGGAATCTCAACAATCATTGGTAGATATCTTACATACCTCTCCTCAAGGCAAGATAGCCCTGCTGCTAATGATGCCTTCTTGTTACCTGCCCATACTATTTTGCAAACACCAACTACCCTCCTACCTACATACAAGAGGGCTGACAAGCAGTACTGTGTGGTAGCCAAGGGCTTGGAGTACCTTTTTTCTCACCGTACCCCAAACTCTGGTAGTCAACGTGGTTAACAAAAGAAAAAGATGGTGCTGATCCAGATCAGCTTTTCACGATAAGGGGCTCAAATGCCTGGACCTTCTTGGCCATAAATTAATCTCTTGCTACACTGCAGTTCCACCATGCCTTGTTGGCAAAATGTGACTACATGAAATATAGTAATTTTTTTCATTTTTTTTGACCATCTACCACAGGACCATCTACCACAAGCCCTCGTTTCCAAGTGCCAGATGACTTCCAAGGCTTCTCTGTAGCCCTCTCTTGATGCAGCTGATACCACATCTTGCTCTATGGCAATAGGCATAATTATGCATCAGATTCCAAGGCTGCAGTCTTCTGGTCTCCCCAGGGAAGTACATCTCATAGTGAA
The DNA here is from genome assembly GCF_013100865.1 of Trachemys scripta elegans. Lineage (NCBI taxonomy): Eukaryota > Metazoa > Chordata > Testudines > Emydidae > Trachemys > Trachemys scripta. Next base: position 292,892,212 of record NC_048298.1, on the reverse strand, counting down.
GAGTTTTTCCTTTGAAGGACCCATGCTCTTTAGTGACAACATGGACAAGTCTCTCCACTCTCTCAAGGACTCTAGGGCAACATTTCAATCCCTGGGCATGTATGCTACTACAACAAAAAGAAAATGTAGATCACAGACAACCCAGTGATCTCTCCCAGTACAGCATTTCATCTCCCAGAGGTGTCCCAGGGTCCACAAGCAGGGGCCATCTTCCTCTGTTGCCTACCAAGTGACCATTTTGACTTATCGGTCATGAATCACTCCATTGCCCTACCTTCCACCTACCCTATGGGGACTGCCTCTCCCATTTCCTACTGTTCTGGGAGGTCATTACTTTGGACAGGTGTATCACAGTAGTTTCCACAGGCTATTCTATCCAATTCAGTTCCATACCCCTCCTGCTCCCCCAGTCCCTTTTCAGGGACTCATTTCTCAAGAGTCTTTAAAGACGGGGGGTACAATCCCACATGTTCCTCCCAACTTCAGCAGAAAATGTTTCTATTCCAGCTACTTCCTAGGCCCCAAGGAAAAGGAGAATGGAGACAGATCTTGGAACTTAGGACTTAGAACACATTTTACCCATGCAAGTGATTCAGGATGGTAAGCCCTGCAGCAATAATTTCAACTTTAGGTTTGGGGGACTGATTCATCACCCTTGACCTCTAGGATTCATACTGTAGTGTGATTTATAGGTTATGTATTAATTATATTTATTACAGTAGAACCTCAGTGTTACGGACACCTTGGGAATGGAGATTGTTCGTAACTGTGAAATGTTCACAACTCTGAACAAGATGTTATGAGATGCTCCTCAGGGCGGACTGCTCAAAGCGGGGGCTCACAGCTGTGCCTGCAAACTTCAGCGTCTTCTCCTCCTACCTGTAAGTGGCTGCCCAGTGGGTGGATGTGTGCCTAGGCAGCTGGTTCTAGCCCCTTTTTCTGCAAGAGTAATGCGTGAAAAGCAACAAAGAGTCCTGTGGCACCTTATAGACTAACAGACGTATTGGAGCATAAGTTTTCGTGGGTGAATACCCACTGAGTGATGAGTGAGGCACCCTGGGGTACCGCAGTGTCAGTGGGCACGTGGTGCAAGCTGTGTCCCTTTAAAACTGAGCTGCTCCTCCAGAGCACAGCATGCAGGTAGGAGCTTGGGCTCCGACTACAGCTCCAGCAGCAAACATTCCATGCCAGGTTCCAGCAGGAGCTTGGGCAGTTTCTTTTCTGGGGGCGGGGGGGAGGGAACCTGTGCCCATGGCTTAGGGCATGGCACAGACCCCAGCACTGCTCCTGCTCTGCCTGCTCAGGGTCTCAGAGCTATGCCTGTCAACTCATTGCCATGGCACTCTTGTGGTCAGATGTTTGCGGATATTCTGTCCAAAAGCTAGTGTTAGCTCATGTTCCTGTGGCTGGCTGATGTCATTATGGACAAATTCCCCCCTCCCTTCCGCCCCCGCGCCTACACTGTGTCGTGACGCCTAAAGTGGGCCACAGCTGAAAATGCCCAGACTCAGGACAGACTGCCAGACAATAGGGCAGACACCCCAAACTGGTGGTATATTCTATCATTAGATTTCACCAAGCCAGTAATAAAAGGGTACTTGTGGATCACTGTATTAGTTTACCACAGAGTACAGACAGCCCCTACTTACCACCCAGGCAAACTGGATCTTATGATGTTAGGTTATTAAAACCCAAACCATCACATATTAGGTTTTTCAAGCCCCAAAGAGTTGGTCACTCACCCGTGTTCACTGGATACTTCAGGATCTCATAAAAAACAATGCCGTTAGCTAATCCTTAGTAATTAGTAATCTAACTAAATCTTTATTTATTAAGAAAAAGAAATGAGTTATTAGAAAGATTAAAAGCAGATAAAATACATTACAGTTGAATCAGAATATATGAGTCCAATTGATAGCAGAGATACTATGTCTGCTAATTCTCCATAAGTCTTTCAGGGCTTTCCCAAAACTAGCTTTTTGGGGATTTCAGTCTAGTGGCTCAAAACTCCCCCTGTTTAGACTTCAGCAGATTAGAGATGGCAGGATCAGGCCCAAGGCTTCTCTCTTATAGTTAAAACAGGCTAGCAATCTGACTGTCATTATTACCACGTGGGAATTTCCTTTGATGAAGAATAGGTAATTCAGACAGTTTGTGAATCTCCATTGTTAAACCAGCCACTCCTGCTTTGAAGTTTACCTTCTACTTCCCATGCATACACAAATAATCCAGTTACATTGATTTAGATAAGGTAATTGCTGGCCATTCATAATAACAGGGATAGATAATTGAAGACAATACAGGTAGTATCATTCGTTTCATGCAGTATGTACACATCTTTGATCTGAAGGTTGATTGAGTACAGAATACAGACAGATGAAAACAATACCATCCACATTTCCTTGATCTCTTATCAAAAACAAGTGAATGGGCTGGTGTCCTCTAGCCCATTTAACATCCCTTTAATACTCTCACACAATAGAATTGGCCTGACTACATTGCACGGCCCCTTGACATGCTTTTAAAGGTTGCACACAGGTGAACTGGCCTGTTAATTTTAACCTGAGCTGGTTTGTTGGCGTCACGCATTCTGTTTCCAGTGCCGCAAAACTTAGGGGTGACCATTCGGTCATTTGTCTGTGCCAGAGTTCATAGGCCTCAAGCCTTATGCTAACTGCTGAAGCCAATGTCTTACAGGATACAGGCCTGTAAGTTCCTTGCATTACTGCTGAATATAATAAAAGACAGAATATAATGAAAGCAAGACAGTGAATATAATAAAGGCAAACTAGCCCTATGGGCTTCATTACTTCCATGTCGCTGTGCCTCTGTCCCACAGATACTTCCTGCAGTTCATTATGGGCAAGGACCAGTATGAGTGCAGAGTTCTTCCTTTCAGCCTTTTGACCACTCCAAGGATCTTTACAAAGGTCCTCTCGGTAGTTGCAGCCCATCTTTGACAGCTGGGAATAGTCATATTCCCCTACCTGGACAATTGACTCCTCAAAGTTTGTTCCTTCTAGAGGTTCAGTCAGCAATCAACAAGGCCCCTAGCCTTCTTCCAATCACTGGGTTTTTGTCTCAATGCAGAAAAATCAACAGTGACACCTGTCTAGCATATCAACTTGATCGGAACCACCCTAGACTAGACAACCAGTGTGGCTGTAATAGGGTGCAGGCAGGCCCCTCTATCTTCTGCCTCTTCTGCACCCACAAACCAGCCAAAGACCTCTGCTTTTGTGCAATCACCCATGCTCTTTATTTACAGTACAAGTTCCCACCACCTTATAGCTACAGACAGTGTCAGGCAAACAGCCTCAGGGACTGTTAGCTTCTGCAGCCAGCAGGGAAGAGCAGCCTCTAGCTCCCTGACTCCTCCCTTTCCTCTCCCCTGGCTTCCTTCCTGCCAGCCTCTATGTAGCCCCTGGCAAATGAGGCCAGCAGCTGTTTCCTGTTTGCCACTTAGGCCTAGGCTCACTCAGCAGCTCCAATTCCCCTTTCCTGATTGGAGCTGGCGTAACAGAGGGCTGGCTCAGGGTTACCCTGTCTTAGTGGCATACCAGGTTTGTCATGTTCTGCAACTTCATTTCCTCTGTGCACCAGAGCCCTTAGACCATAGCAAGATCTTGCCTTCAAATTCTAGCCTATGTGGTCACCTGCACATTTATAATACCCCATGCCAGACTCCATTCTTGATGCCTACAAAGCTGTCTCAGAACCATTATACTCCCAACAAGCACTACCTGTTTTAGTGAATGTTGATTCCTCAGGTCCTTCCACTACTTGAGGGATTCCTCAGTTTGTGTGGGAGACCCATTCTCTACCCCTACAAAAGTCATTATCACAGAAGCCTCACTGTTAGGTTGGGAAACTCACCTCCGAGACTTTATGACACAAGGCAAATGGACTCCGCAGAAGTCATCCCTTCATTCAACCTATTAGAACTCAGGCAGTTGGATATGCATGCCTTCATTTCCTACCCAGGAACAGGAGTCGTATAATAAAGGTTATGATGGACAGCAGGGCAACAATGTACTATATAAACCACCAGGGAGGAGTAAAATCAAAGCCATTATATGCAGAATCAATACAACTTTGGAATAGGTGCATACTGCACTGAATAGACATCTCCGCAGTCCGTCTTGCAGGTCTGGAGAACACTATAGCAGACACCTTAAGAAGACTTTTCTGTCAAGATTATGAATGGGTGCTAAGTGATTCTGTATTTTGGAACTTCTTTATCTTCTGGGCCATCTCAGAGAGCGATCTCTTTGCAACACTGTCCAGCATGAAATGCTTTTCTACTCAAGGGGAGTTTTTGGTTGTAACTCTCTGGAAGTTGCCTTTCTCACTCCTTTGCCTCAAACTCTGCTTCATGCCTGTTCTCCAACACCACTGCTCCTTGGGGTCCTGAAACAGGAAAGAACATTAACCTGTTCTTATAGCTCTATCATGTCTGAGGCAGGTATGATTCCCGATCTGATTTGCCTATCCCTGAAGTCACGTCTCCACCTTCCCATGTTGACAGACCTATTGACCCAGAAGTGTGGCATCGTAGCCCTCTCCCAGTCTCTCACCACTACACTTCAAAGCCTGGATCCTCAATGGCTCTTAGATGTAGAATGGGATTGTTGTATTGAGGTACAATGGGTTGAATAGCAGAAAAATTGACATATAGAAGTTGAAGCAATTTCCAGACCTGGTGTGACCAGAGGTCATTGTCCCCAAATTGAGTCTCACCTCTCCGAAACTCCTGACTACTTTGTTACCTGGGGTTTTCAGAACCCCCAACTATTTCACTCCAGGCAGTGTAAGGAATAAATCCATAGGAACACAGCCATTCCGTCTGATCAGATTCATGCAAGTAAGCATGCAGTGAACTGCACAAACATAAACAATAGGTTTAGAACATCCCAGATATTTACCTAATATCTGAAACGGTATTGAGTAATTAACAGCAGGTTCGCAGTGGCCAGTTGCTCACCCACTGGGGAGAAAAGGTGTCAGGAAAAACGTCTCTCAAGATGGCTTCAAAGGACTGCGCCCAAGTATACTCTATTAGCTAATCTTTTATAACTAACTTCTGCAAAACACATAGGTCATAATGACAACTACTGGATCATCACTTTTCTAACTTTCAATAAACTTTTAATATCAGAGGCGTCTAGATTCAAGGTTTTCCAACCACCAAGGTTTTCGGTCTCAGTTGTTTACTTGTCTGCTCCCTCCTCCCACTCTGAGTAGCAGAAACTGCCTGCTAGATTTAATCTTGCTTCTGAAAGCCTGTCTCCAAATTAACCCTTAACTATGTGGTATTCTATTTCATTAATTTAGAGTGGCTGAATGCACATTATATGGTTGCAGTTAACTTGATCACATTCTGAGGTATACACACCCCTCAAATCCATGGCAACAACTTGTTCAATTTATCAGAGGGGTAGCCGTGTTAGTCTGGATCTGTAAAAAGCAACACAGAGTCCTCTGGCACCTTTAAGACTAACAAATGTATTGGAGCATAAGCTTTCGTGAGTGATCTACAGCTCTGTGGAAAATAACCATAACCTGTATACACAACACTGCCTCAATTTCCACACCACCCTTACATCCCATTGGGTTTTGGTCAGTGTCATTGACCAAGGGGGGAGCTCAGTGGTTTGAGCATTGGCCTGCTAAACCCAGGGTTGTGAGTTCAATCCTTGAGGGGGCCACTTAGGGATCTGGGGCAAAATCAATACTTGGTCCTGCTAGTGAATGCAGGGGGCTGGACTCAATGACCTTTCAAGGTCCCTTCCAGTTCTATGAGATAGGTGTATATCTCCATTTATTTATTTATCCCAGGACTCTTCTGTTTTTTGTCTCCTGGCTGCACAGCCTTGCCTTCTCACCCTGGTCTTCTCCTCTCTCTCTCTCTCTCTCTCCAAATGGCCTGGGAAAGAACCTTCCTTTTGTAAGTTTATGTTCCACACATTTAGTGACTCTTCTCATTGCTTGGCTGTAGCAAGAGTGCAGACTGGTATAGCTGCACCTAAACTGCAGACGGATCATTGCTTAGGATGCTTCCAATTTAATGGAAGACCATCCAGCTTAGCAACTTCTGATTGTTCTGCATTGTTAGCCCTCTGCTAACACCTCTTGGAATCCTAGTCTAAAATGGAGGTAAGAAGACAACAGTGAAGGCACAGTACTGTTTTACTGCCAAAATGGCTTTCACAAAACAAATGGAGTTTGCAGAATGAGAGATACCTGCAGATATATACTAATATATCACAACCTGCTTTTTGTTTTTAAATATAAAATGAAGTCGGACTGTATTTTGGAGAAGTATTTTTCATACTACACCAAACTAGGAAAATAGACATTCGTGTGCACTTCTTACTAGGCTCCGTAACAGAGCATTGGACCTTTGGGAAAATCCAAGGGCATTACAACCCTTGGGCCTTTTAAATCTGGGGGCTGTAGTTGCAGGTCATGTGGCTGTTTGGGATGGAGAATAAAAGGAAGTAAAAGCTAGGTCAAAAAGGAACTATAAGGAAGGATACATCTTCTCCCCTGCTGGTTGTCATTTGAGTTTCACCTTTATTTAGTGGATAACAAGCAAGCCCCATGGAAAGGGGCCTTTAAAGGATTAATATTTGGGGCTTTTCTCATTTCTTGACAAATGAAACTGCCCACCACCTTACTGGCTAGTATTTGGTAAGTACTTTCTTCCCCATAGCCCTTATCTTCTCTTTGAGTGATTCTGTAAAGGAGTCATAGTCCTGTGGTATAAAGGGCTTATATCACAAATTCAGAATTGTTTTACTACAGGATCAAATAAGATAGAATATAGGCATAAATTATCAGTTTTCAGCAAGGCAAAATATTGAGTGGGTATCCCAAAGATAGGTTCTAGGATCGGTGGTATTTAATATACTTATCAATGATGGGAAAATGAGTGAGGTGGCAAAACTTGCAAATGAAAAGATTGTTTCATTTAGTTAAGACTAGAGAAGGTTATCAGGAATTCGAGAAGAACTTAACAAAGCTAGGTGAATGGGCAGTAGGATGTTGATTGAAAATCAGTATTGACATATGCAAGATAATGCATATTAGAAGGAATAGCTTGTGCTATTCATACATCTTACTGGGTTCTAAAATTACTGTAAACTCAGGTTAAAGACCTGGGCATCATTGTGACCAGCTGAATGAAGATCTCTGCTCAGTGTGCGGTGGTAGTAGTCCAAAAAGCAAACAAAATGTTAGTATGTTTAAACAGTGGGGTAGAAAATAATACTGAAAATATTATAATTCCAATATATAAATAATTGGTGTTCCCTTAACTAAAATTTAACACAGTATTCTGTGTATCTTATCTCAAAAAGTGATATAGCAGAAATAGAGGGGTATTGTGAGAGACAAAGAAAATGCCAAGGAATATGGAAACACTTTCAAATGCAAGAGGACTGGCACTATTTACAGAGGAAATAAGCGTGTTATGACACAGGTATAAAAATAATGAATGGCATAAGAAGTTCTACTATTATTGAGAGTACAGTATAGTATAAAAACTCTACTCTTTCTCATGATACTACAATAAGACATTCAATAAACTTAAGTCTAAAAACGGATACCATATTCATATGGTAATATATACAAATAAAATATTGTTAAGGGTTAAAGGAATTAAAAGTGTTAAAAATGGTTAATGGGGTTAAACCAACTGCTAACTGCCTCATGTTAGGAGAAGACTCCCTTTATTGGCAGGTTATTCCATAATTGTCCCTCCAGGGTGTTTTTCACATTCCTCTGAGTCATCTGGTTCGGTTTCCTGTTGTGATAATTGGGCACAGTAATTTACCCTAATTGTGGGATCAACTGTACGTAAAAGTTCATAAGATACTTATGGGAAAAGACAAGAAAGGGAGACAGACTGTATTAGTCCAAACAAAAAGGCCTACTGATATAACTTAACTGTGTTAACACCATGCTTGGTAAACAAGGAAAATATAGACCAGAAATCAGTGAACCAAAATTGGTGTGTCAGAAACTAGGCCTAATTGGTGGACAAAATGATGAGGGGGTGGACTATATTTCTCACTATTCCCTTTGTGGGTCCTGAAAGAAAGAGACTTGGGGAGAGAAATTGGCTATGAGGGAGCTTCACCACCATGGCTGTCACTCCCACCATCTCCTGGGACTCCGGGCCTTCGTCACCCTGATCCTGAGAGATGTCCTGACCAAACTGGGCCAGAAAGAGGGACCCAGATGTTACCACCATCTCTATGCTCCAGCTGAATCCCAAACACCATCTGGAATGAAATGGGATTAGACTTTAACAACTTTAACAACTCAGCTAGCTGAGATGGACTGGAGCTGCTGCTTCTCTTTTCACCAGAAGGACAGATATTACCATCTTTGTTACCATGTGAGACTGTCAGTGACCGGGGGGGGGGGGAGGCGGTTCTTTCTAAAAACTCCAGCTAAAGGATAAGGGATGTTGTTAAATGAAAGCCTTACCTAATTATTTAAATTTAAAATGCTTTAACTGGTTTTCCTCCTTTTAATACAAAGTTAAAAGGTTTTTTAAGGGAGTGTTTGCCATGGCATTAAGAGAGCTGAGGTCTCTGTATACCAAACCCTGGACCTTGTTTAACAATTTAATGTTGGACAGCGGCTGGATAATGTTAACACCTTTGGCCCATATATTCCATTTAAATTAATACAACGTGCATCTCATACATGGACCACTGGTCTGATCCAGTGTAGCATTTCCTGTGATTCAAATCAATTTTACATTGATTTAAAAAATGCAAAATTGATGACATAACTATATACTCAAAATAATTTCCATAAAATAAAGTGCTTTGTTTAGTCGTAACTAATTTTCAGTACCTCTGCAAAAGTTTAAAAATGCAGACAATCAGCTAAACATTTATACTGGAGCCTTTTGTTGATTTTAAGTTAGTGGCAAATGTCTTTTTTTTTTTTTTTGTAATTAGGAGGGAATTACAGGATTATGTTTTTAATCATCCAGTTTTTTATAAATGTGCTTCAAAGTGTGTGTAGGAGCATCCCCTACCTTTTTACCAGTTCATTGGATTGTGCTTATGTGCATGTACCAGCACACTGAAACTGTTTCTGAAAACATTATGGTTTTCAGGAAAGATTATAGCACTAGAAAGCAGTCTGTTGAGTTTACAATATGCCATTTGCTCAGGATTCAGTGCAGATCACCTGGCAGGCCCACTTGAGAATACTTGTTTGTAAAAGTAAAATGTGCTTATTGTTTTATTGTTTCTAGATTGTTAAACAATTTCCTCTATTTCTTCATTATTGCTTGAATTAATTATTTTAAAGGAACTACTATAAGATCTTAAGTCTTTTGATTGTTACGCCTGTTTCAGAGGATATTGAATATCGATTAAGGATATAAATGAAATAAAAATAATGTATAAAGCAATTAAAAATCACTTTAAAAATGTTTTAGGAATACCAGTAAGTAATTACTAAACTTATTTTTTGTAATCCAAATGAACCCTTTTTTATTTAGACTGTTTTTGTGTGAGAACTAGAAATAAATCTGATGTGGTTAAAATATAATTTTGATTATAATAGTCCCTGGATAGCTTAATTTATTTGTGATTGTCTGGGGTCTACACTGGGGGGGGGGATCGAGCCAAGATACTTCAACTTCAGCTACGCGAATAGCTATTCGCGTAGCTGAAGTTGAAGTATCTTGGATCGAATTACCTGGGGTCCACACGGCGTGGGATCGACAGCCGCGGCTCCCCCGTCGACTGCGCTACCGCCGCTCGCTCTGGTGGAGTTCCGGAGTCGATGGTGAGCTCGTTCGGGGATCGATATATTGATCCCAGATAAATTGATTGCTACCCGCTGATACGTCGGGTAGTGAAGACGTACCCGAAGTCTTAAACTATTTATCTGGAGATTTTAAATAAATTGCTGTTTAGATTCCTGGAACTGCTTTCTTTCTAAAGGACCTTTCAATTTTTGTTAGTTACTGTTCACATGCTGAATCCAGATGATTAGACCATTTATTCCTGCCTATGCTCTATAAATTTGACTTAGGGCTCTTTTACACCACTTGCGAATGCTGAATTGGAAATGTACTTTTGCTACAGTGAGGTAAATAATGCAGAATGACTGTCTAGATTAAACTGAAATGTCGAGTCTCACAATATGGATGCAGTGCTTCCTGCTTTGATAGATCTACATTCTATGTCTAGTAGTCTGTGGAGAGAACAGAATCACATTTGAGCAATTCTTGATCTTGAGTACTGATGTGCCCCACATTATATTAGTAAGTAAAAAGTGTCACTAGTACATAGAGCTACCAAAGTGTGTTTTTCTCAAGATACCATGAGTTCAGGATTCTCGCTCTTTGATCCTCATGAATTCAGTATAAGTTATGATGGAAAACGCCTAGCTCTTAAGATTTTTGATCCTATGTAGCACATGTGGGCTTGTTCAAGAGCACTGCAGTAGTGAGCATACTTCCAGTGTCTCTGAGGCTCCAGTTCTATGGTCAGCCAATAAAAGTTCCCAGCAGATTCAACCAACACAGTTTCAGTTCTTGCTGGAATCTTTTTTCTGTTTCTTTCCTGCTTCTGTTCAGGCTTCTGATTTGGCTTCTCAGGAGCTGTAATACTGTACATCGGTAACACATGTAGATCCTCAGCTTGGTGCCTGAAGATAAGTAAATCTTGACCTGTGGAGAGTATAGGCACTGGGAAGTTGTCTTGGTTCCCCAGACCAGGCTTGAAGCATTGACACCTATGGCAAAGTTTGGTAGCAAGGGATCTTCTCCACAGTGCATCAGTTGTGTGGGTCTTTCCATCCCCACTAAATACCAAAGAATGCCTCCTAAGGACAAGAGTCTATACAGGAGCTCAGTGTCAGGGAGTCTTTCCTATGCTGCCTTGGCTTTTGTATGTCAGAGCCAACAGATTGGTTGAACAACAAGGACTTTCCCAGCGCCTCCTGGGTTCAGCGCATCAGCACTGTCAGAATAATGTGTTGCCAGGGGACCTTTCTTGCACTCCCACAGGGTTCCTATCCTGAAGAAACTGTTCAGCATCGGTCTTCTCCATGCCTTCTTGAATTCAGTGTATCAGTGCTGGTGGAGCAGTTTAGAACCATAGTCAGAGTTATTCAATCTCTATGCATCCTTCTTTATGCCTCTGTTTGCTCTGTGCTGGCAGATCAAAAGTCTAGGAATTTTGGATTCTTCCTCTGCTATTTTTGTGGTTTAGTACCAGAATAACATGGCTGCTCAGAGCCCTCAGGATATCAGCATTAGAATCTCACGTGGCTGGTGGTATTTGCACTGTTGAAATGAAGTAAGCGAGCTCCTTGGGAGTATTGGCATATCCTTGGCTCATTGGATTTCTGGACTGTTGTCATTAGAATTTGGGCACCTTTAGTAGTTTGAGCCCTCATATTGTGTGGTTTCTGGTGTTCCCTGCACATTCATTGTTTGGTTTTAAATGCCTGAAGTCCTACAACTGTGATGCTTTTGCACTGTATAAGCTTTGACACATTCTCCTCAACTCTGCACTTCCAGTGTATGTTCCCTTGACCCACGGTAGTGGGAAGATTCTGTGGCACTAGTTCATACGGGCACTCCCACCTTCTAGCAAGGATGTTGACACTTGCATCACCCAACATATTTTGCTGACCTTTATGTGAATGACTTTCTCATGCCCAGAACAGAGTTGTGATTACTAAGACGAGGCACAGGCTGCTTCTGTCAGTGCAGTTAGCATCCTTGCCTTCTGATTATCTCAGAAAGGATTGTTAGTGCTGGGGTCTTCTAGTGTGGATTTCAAGCCATACTGATGTCCTCAGTCAATGTTCTGCCTCTTCCTAAGATTACTACATCAGTGTGTGTGTATGACCTAGGCTCCAAGATTGTAGGTAGGTAGGTGGTGTGGGTCAAGCACCATTTAATTAGCAGCTAGTTGGGATGTTTCTTGATATCTCAAGACATCATCAATATTTCTGGCCTAATTGGCTCATATGAGGTGTTTTGGCTCTTCGTTGCTCCCATATCTACAAGCCCTGTGGTAGACAATGCAGCCTTGTACTGGAATGCCTGTCTGGACCTATCAGTGGAAACATGTGCTTGAATTCCTGTTTGGACACATTGCCCCTTGAATTTCAGATAACACTATTATACTTTTTAGTACAGTATATGTCTTCCCTTATCTATTGGGTCACTATCAGGATGCTGGAATTACTGAGTTCAAATAAATGACTCTAAAGTTCCAATGTTACAGAGCAGACGTTTGGAATAAGTAAGAGCTCTGGATGTATGGCTCATCCCCAAACTCATTTTCCAGATTAGAGATTGAAATCTCTCCACTCAAACAGTGGGAAGCTCCAGAACTAACTGCCAACATTGAGATAGAATTTTGAATACTGAATTCCATTACCTCAATGGGTCTTGTAGTTTCCATCGCACACATCCAGTATAGAGCTCCTTAGACATGATGTCTCTGAGTAGATGGCTCATGTCCTCTGCTGGTCTTTCCAAAGCCATCTACCAGAAAGGCTTGCATTTTCAAATGGAATAGTTTTGTGATGTGGTCTGAACTGGTCCACATTAATACCATTACTGGTGGTGTTCCCTTATCACCAGAAAAGTATTCTGTATAAAGCTGTCAGAAAGTCAAGATTAAGTTGAAAGATGGATGAGTCCCCTGAATGTAGTTTAGGTTTCCATTGGTAAGTCATAGAATCCCTATACATTTCATTATAATTTCGGTTGGAAAGCTAAAGTGGAAGAACATTTGGGCTATACTCTATCAAGAAGAATGTGATCTAAGTTTTCCATTTGTTCAGCCTGTTACCAATAGCAGGTAGATATTCACAGTGCCTTAAATGTTTCCTAAATGTACAAATTATGAAAGCTTATGTGCAAGATCCAAGGGAGAGGAAAATTGTCCTTTCTTAACCAGAATACTCCCCCTTTTTGGTTCTGATTTTATTTAAGAAAGTTCTGTTATCCCAGCTTCTGTGGGGGACTTGTAGCGCACTCATTGCAGAATTTTGTCCACTTGATAGCCTCTGTTCCTCTGATTACTTTTCTTCCCTGGAAACTGTACAAGGTGTCTAAATTATTTGTCCATTATGAAGAGCTGTATAAATAGCATGATGGGCTATTGACTGACTTCCAGCACTCCGAACTTCAATAAAAGGACTTAAGTTTATATTACTTTTCTTCTCCATTTTACAAGCCACTACAGATTTTAATTTTGCCAATTTCTTGAAGCACCCAGGATGCATGTTGCTGAATACTAAGTTTAATGCTAGATATGACTGAGATGTTAGGGGAAGGTTGATTTTGTTTACTGTCAGTAAGTAATAAGTGATATTGTAACGCTGGGAGTCATAGGCAAGTATATTTTGGAACAAGTTATAGATCTGTCCAGTGTCAAAATATTGAACTCCATCTCTGCTTGACTGTGTGTGACATTACCAGTAGCTGATTGGTACCTAGTAACATGGATACATACTGCTTATTATTTCCTGTGAATATAACACAAGTAGGGAATAAACTATCTGTTGTCTAGGTTGAACTCCCACCACCGGATCTTGGCCCAAGCTCTGCACTGAATCAAACACTCACATTGCTACGTGAGGTTCTGGCATCCCATGACTCATCTGTTGTGCCTTTGGATGCGCGTCAAGCTGACTTTGTACAGGTATAGTTTGTAGAGTTCATTTGAACACAGAGAAATATGCACATAATTTGGTCTCAATATAAAAAATACTGAAGAGGCATGAATTGGGTTTGCCAGAAGCTGGGAATGGGTGACGGGATAGATCACTTGATGATTACCTGCTCTGTTCATTCCCTCTGGGGTACCAGGCATTGGCCACTGTTGGAAGACAGGATACTGCGCTAGATGGACCTTTGGTCTGACCCAGTATGGCCATTCTTATGTTCTTACGGTTTTTGTCTGTAATTGTTTATAGGCTTCCTCCTGCCCCTCCAGATTTTAATACTGATAAGACTGTGGCTAATAAAATGGACAGTTATATTACAGCATGGAATGTCCTATTACAATATCCACATTCTATTATCCCATTGATAATTATTTTTTTAAAATTACATATATATATATAATACTATGCATATATGCTTGGTCCTGCCCCAGTGTGGGCGGATGGACTAGATGACCTCTTGAGGCCCCTCCCACCCATACATTTTTATGATTCTGTGAACCACCAATCTTCTCTTCTGAGTTGCTCCATCTCCTGGTAGGGTAAAATCTGTTCCTTTCAGATTCTTATACCACACCGCTAGTCTGGTAGCTCATCACCAGCTGGTCAAGAGCTATTTTCATTAGATCTCAATAGGGGACCTCTCATTTTTTTTAAATTTTGTTTGGGGAAATAAATAGATGATAAAGGCAAAATGGTCACTACCCTGCAAGTCTAAAGTCTCATTAAACATTTTTTTCCTCTTGTTCATATTTCCCTTTTAGGTTCTGTCTTGTGTGCTAGATCCATTATTACAGCTATGTACTGTGTCTGCTAGTAATTTAGGCACAGCTGACATGGCAACCTTCATGGTAAATTCACTATATATGATGAAGACTACCCTGGCTCTCTTTGAATTCACTGACAAACGTCTGGAAATGTTACAATTTCAGGTAAGTGTCAACAATAAGTAGAAAGGTTATCGCATATTGTTTTATAGCTGTGATTAGCAGACATAACCAACATTTTCAAACATGGGTGCCTAAAGTTAGGCTTCATATGTAGGCACCTAAATGAGGCATTATTTTCATAGATGCTGAGGAGCCCCACTTCCACTGATTTCAGTGACAGCTGAAAGTACATAGTATCTTTGAAAATTACACCTCTTTTATTTAGGCACCTAAATATTGATTTTAGGAGCCACATTTCAGGCACCCAGGTTTGAAAATTTTGACCTATGGTTTTTTTATCTGAAAGTAAACCAATATAAGTGAAAGTATTGTTTATTTCAGTCACTCATTTTTTAAGACAAGCTATCTGATATAGTTAAAACAAATGGAAGTGTAAACACCAATATGCAACATCCCTAATGATCTATTCCTGGGGGAATTCTGCGCCACTGCATGCATACATAATGCGCCACACATATTTTTAATTTTTTTTGCAGAAAATAGCTTTGCCGGAAAGTTGCTGCAGTTCTGCCTTTTGCCCACTTCCAGTCAGCTAGGGAAGAGAGAGAGTCTGCAGTGCTTTCTTCACAGCACCTGTCAAGTCAAGTCAGGAGACGGGATATGGGGAGACAGACAGCGTAGGGTTGCTGGGGGGTCACAGACAGAGGCTCATAAGGGCTAGTGGGGCAGGACAGACTGCCCCAGTAAGGCAGAGGCTGAATGGGAGTGGAGGCTCAGGGCCACAGGGGGAAGGGAGGAGTGCAGGGCCACATGGGAGAAGGGGGTGGCTGAGTGGGGGCACATAGACACATGGAGATGGGTGGAGGAGGTTGGCTGAGGGGGTGCAGGGACACATGGGAGAAGGGAGGCGACTGAGTGGGGGCACAAAGACACATGGGACAGGGAGGGGATGGAGGGAGGGGTGTCTGAGTGGGGTTGGAGAGATGTGGACGGGGGTGCAAGAACATGTGGTGCAGGGACACATGGAGCCGGGCATATGTGGCTGACTGAATGGGAGAGGCTAGGGATCAGCCAGGGTCTGCATGAAGGAAGCTCCCTAGCAATCCCTCCCTGCCCCCCTCCCCGCCCCCCCCCCAGAATACCCGTTCCTTACTTCTCCCACCCATACCCAATAACCCTCCAAGTTCACACCCAGGCACCTTCCCAGCAATTTACTTCCCTCTCTCTCACTCTTCAGTTGCCTCTGACTCCCCCAAGCCTTTCCACTGCTTCTGAGGGGTGCGGGTAATACGGTTCTGTATTGTAGTTTAAATGAATTATTACTAAAGCCTGGTCTACACTGTGTGTGTGTGGGGGGGGGAGGATTGATCTAATTTACGCAATTTCAGCTACGTGAATAACATAGCTGAAGTCGACGTACTTAGAAATACTTACCACCGTGTCTTCGCTGTGTGGTAAGTCAACAGCTGACGCTCCTCCGTTGACTTCGCCTGCACCTCTTGCTCCGGTGGAGTACCGGAGTCGACGGGAGAGCCCTTGGCAGTCGATTTATCGCATCTAGACTAGATGCGATAAATCGACCCCCGACGGATCGATCACTGCCCGTCAATCCAGCGGGTAATGTAGACAGGCCCTAAGAGTTCTGTATTAATATGCCTACTAAAGAATCTATTTGTCAAAAAAAAAAAAAAAAAAAAAATTCCTGAATCTTTTTTGTCGTCTGTATTGTTAGACATATTTGCTGACAGGTATTTTGAAATAAATTACCAAAATAATTGAAACTGGTGTGATTATATTGTGATATTTTGACAAATAAAATATGCAGAATTTTAAAATATTGTGCACAGAATTTTTAATTTTTTGATGCAGAATTTTTAACTTTTTGGCATACAATTCCCCCAGGAGTAATGATCAAAGTATGATCATCAGTCAGTGAAGTTTTTTTTATCTCCTTACTCTGAAGCATCAGGGATGACTATGGCTGGAGATTGGACATTGGACAGGGAGAGCCAGGGCTCTGAGTTGGCACCAAGCATTCTCTCTTTCAGGTGATTGGCTGGTTGATTCTTGCTCTCATGCTCAGGATTTAACTGGTCGCCATATGTAGGGTCAGGAAGCAGTTTTTCCCCAGGTCAGATTGGCAGTGACTTGAGGGGTTTTCATCATCTTCTGCAGCATATGGATGTGGATCATTTGCCAGGACTATGTGGGTATAGCTCACTTAATCATTTCCCTGTGGGGAAATTGGGCACTGGTGCACCTCAGTCCCTCCTATTCTCTGTCTGTGGTATATAATAGTCTAGTCTTCTGTGGGCTGTAATGTTTTGATCTAATTTTGATTTTTTAGTTTAGTGAGCAGGTGCTGGTGGCCTGTGATATACAGGCAGTCAGACTAGACAATCTGGTGACCCTTTCTGGCCTTAAACTATAATTATGAATAATCAAATTCTGTTTCCCTGAACATGGGGATATATCCATGGGAGGATTAGATGTTAAGTTTTTTCCCTAGTGCTTGTTTTTACTTAATATGCCAAAACAATATTTTACATATTGTAATATTTTGAAGTTAATAAGTAATGTTACCACTATCCACAGTTCACTCAGACATTAAAATATATGCTTTTTGGATTGTTAATTTTGGGGCACGTTTGGCACAATCCATCTTCAGATGTATAGATTACTTATGCCTGCAACTCTGCACTGCATCCCATGTCTTTCTTTAAAATGTTTCCCAACAGAAAGCACAATTACAAGGGGTTTCTCTGGACATGTTTTTAATTAGTGACTCTCCTGTAATATTTCAGAGCGTTGTGGAGGTTATCTCTTACCCCTCTTTAGTATCACCACTATGTCATTAGCAATAGAAACTCTGGCACTTGAAGCTGGCCATTTAACTAATTAAAAAAATTCAGATTGTCTAAAACCAAACTACTAATGTGGTGTTTTTAAGATACTTCTGGAATCCATTTATTCTGCGATTCAAAATCTAGAGACTAGGTGGGAAATGTTTGCTGCTAACCCGCATTCACTTTCTGTAAACATTTCACAGTTAGATCTAAATTGGAAGGGATGTCTTGAGGTCATGCAAAAGAAGGTTACTGATTTTGAGATAGACTAGTATAGAACAGAAACATTTATTGGGGGTATTCATCAAGAATAATTTACTGAATAGGAAAATCGAGACCTTTGAAAATTATTGAAATCACCATATTCAAATACTAGCCTTTCCTTAGAGATCAGGAGGAAAAGATGTATTTTATTATATTCTAGTTTCCATAAATTCATTAGAAATTGATGATTCTTCTCTTGAGATATCAAAGTTTTGTAGGATACCTAATAAAGGTTCTGTATCTGCTATATCTATTAAATTAAATTGGACTCTTTGTGCTGTAATAGAAGTTTTTGTTTCTTGTGTAGACCAGGAGAGAGAAAAAGCAAATGGAGGATTATGTATTAAAAAAAGTATATTTCTTCACATCTTTGTAAGGCCACTCAAACCTGAAGAAGAAAATTGCTGCTCCTTTGGGTTGAATTGACTAGATTTGGGTTCTTTGTTTTTATCTCTAGCAAAGTTGCAGTTGTACAAAAATTGTTAAATGATTTTATGAATATACGGCATTTTTGATATCTCAGAGGTAATAAGGAAGCTTTTTCTGAAGATGATAAAAGCAGAGCTGACAGTTATACAGCTCTTCATTGCCTAATTTTTGAATAGGTGCTTGTAGCTAACTTTCTCTTTCTTTAAAATAAATTCAATTATGCCTTTTGAATCCTGTACTGATTGCCTAACATGGTTTAGGTTTCAGTTTTATTCTCTTCATGAAATCTTAATGGTTTCATTTTATTTTTTGTTTGATCTTGTCTTGCACTCTTCAGCATTTTCAACAAGAATTTGATTATTTCTTTCATGTAGTTGCAATGCATTATATCATTCTAATTTTGATATTTTACTATAACTTTTTGAAGTTTTAATTTTAAAGCATTAGTATTTGTCTTTTATGGCTATGGATTTTTCAGATTTAAGCATTTAGGCCACAGTATTACAATGTGGGCAGACCCATGTGTCCAAGCCCCGCTGAAGTTAGTGGGGTTTCATCTGTGCACAGGGTCTGCCTGCGTGGAGCTCACTGCAGGATTGGGACCTCAGCTTTTGTCAAAACATCTTGCTTCACTGAGTTCCCTGGTAATGCAAAATAATCAAGATCCAAATTGGCTTTGCAAATTAAATCTTTTTTAGAAGGTATAAACCACATTGTCACTTTTTATTCTTGGTTTTCTGTAGTGCATGTGATTTGAATTCTTAGGTGCTCATTCTCCTTTTATTCTGAGTTGATTTTCTGGATGACTACTAAACTGTCACTTCGTAATTTAAGAACAACTTTTATTTAATGTTTCTTTTAACTATTTCTTCCCCTCCAAATTTCAGATTGAAGCACACTTGGATACGCTAATAAATGAACAAGCCTCCTGTGTGTTAACTAGAGCTGGTCTAAGTTGCATATACAAATCTGTGCAGCAGCACAAACCAGAGCAGGTAAGAATTTACTTTTTCAGCAGCCAATGGAGTACTTTGTTTTGCCTGAAACTGTTGAAAGTGTGATGCTATCTGTTTTCTGTTGTGGCTATCCTAACTTCAAGACAGTCAGAACTAGTGTGGCAAAAATAAGTTTTTACTATCTCTTGAAAACCTGCAATCTTAGCTCCTGTCCACTCATCTTTTTATGTAGCTTATTTGTTATACTACAGGTATTATTAAATTCCTTTTTCTCTTCAGCTAGATTTTTGTCCTTTGTCTTTTAACTTCAGTGAACTCAAAATTCTCCAAATAGGTTCCCATGATTAAAGGTGATAAATTAAGCATGTGTTTGGAGAGAGGGTAGAGTATTGTTCTGTAGAGGAGGATACCTAGATTTAGGGTTCTTGTTTCCTAAACCAGTAGAGAGATTGATAGTGTGTATGTATGTGAATGCCCCAATGTAATGGGGAAATAATGTTAAACAAGCATTTTTAAACGTGGCAATCCCCATTAAGATGCTAAATTTGATTTTTTGGTCAACAGAGGCCAATTCCTGTTCTAAGCCTATTTTCAAACTCTGTTCTAGATTATACTGATTCCATGAAACAATTTATAATACAGCAAAACGGTGGAGACTATAATGATGTTGTCTGTAGTAATGAAAAGGGAGGAGGAAGTGGTTGGGAGGACAGATGAGGAGCTCAGTTTAGTTATTTTTAATTTAAAGAAGTGATAGGAAATGATAAATGGCCTGTTTTAGTGAATGTATTACTTACTGCTTTCCTGTACCTACAGGTGTAGTTGTGGACGGTCATAACAGGTAGTCAGACATGGTCCCTGCCCCAAAGAGTTTACAATCTAGTGTTGGATTACAATAAAATCTTAATCTAGGATTATTTTCACATTTTATCCACTTGTTTAAAAGGCTGCTTTATTTGATTACCTATTTTTAGGGGCCCCTGGCAAACTTGCCTAGCTTGGATTCAGTGTCACTGAAGGCTGCAATGGTGAGCTTTTTGCAATTTCATGTTGAGCTGTGTTGTTGCTATGATTTTTAAAGGAATCATGTCCAAGTTATAAGGCAAAAATATTTATCTAAAAATCTGTGTTTTGTTTTTGGAGCTTAATATCTGTATTTCTTCTATAAACATTTTCAATCCATTCAACAGACTTTAAGAGGTAAAAAACATTCTAAAAACCATGCATAATATACTGAATTAAAGTTGTAAGTATATGAGAGAAGGAACTTTTAATAGAATTAAGCTAAATTGTGCATTTGGTTTTCGTCCTGTTACCCTTTAACTATGTTTTCATCTAGCTGTAGGTCTTAACAAATCAATTATACTGTTTAGAAAAGAAAAATGAACATTTATCTTATTCAGAAATTATTCAAGAATAAAATAGGGTATTTTGATACAGATGGTAATGTGTGTTATTACAAAACTAATTCAAAGACTTGAAGAATTCAAAATATTTTTCAACTGTTTCCCATAGCAATCATGTCACAAAGAAATTTTGTAATGTTGTGTTGGGTCATAACTAGGGCTGTCAATTAATCGCAGTTAACTCACACAATTAACTCAAAAAAATTAATCACGATTAATCACACTTTTAATCAGACTGTTAAACAATAAAATACCAATTGAAATGTATTAAATATTTTTGGTTGTTTTTCTACATTTTCAAATAAATAGATTTCAATTACAACACAGAATACAAAGTATACAGTGCTCACTTTATATTATTATTTTTTATTACAAATATTTGCAATGTAAAAATGATAAACAAAAAAATAGTATTTTTCAATTCACCTCATACAAGTACTGTAGTGCAATCTCTTTATTGTGAAAGTGCAACTTACAAATGTAGATTTTTTGTTACATAACTGCACTCAAAAACAAAAGAACGTAAAACTTTAGAGCCTCCAAGTCCACTCAGTCCTACTTCTTGTTCAGCCAATCACTCAGAAAAACAAGTGTGTTTACATTTACAGAAGGTAATGCTGCCCACTTCTTATTTACTATGTCACCAGAAAGTGAGAACAGGCTTTCACATGGCATGTTTGTAGCCAGCATGGCAAGGTATTTATGTGCCATATATACTAAACATTTGTATGCCCCTTCATGCTTCGGACGTCATTCCAGAGGACATGCTTCCATGCTGATGGCCCTCGTTTAATAATAAAAAAAAAAAAAAAAAAAGTCAGTCAAAATTTAACTAAACTGCTTGGGAGAGAATTTCATGTCTCCTGCCCTGTTTTACCCGCATTCTGCCATAATATTTCATGTTATAGCAGTCTTGGATGATCACCCAGCACTTGTTGTTCATTTTAAGAATGCTTTCACTACAGATTTGACAAAACACAAAGAAGGTACCAATGTGAGATTTCTAAAGATGGCCACAGCACTCGACCCAAGATTTAAGAATCTGAAGTGCCTTCCAAAATCTGAGAGGGAAGAGGTGTGGAGCATGCTTTCAGAAGAGTTAAAAGAGCAACAGTCTGATGCAGTAACTTCAGAACCCGAACCACCAGAAAAGAAAATCAACCTTCTGCTTGTGGCATCTGGCTCAGATAATGAAAATGAACATGCATTGGTCCGCACCGCTTTGGATCATTATCGAACAAGAACCTGTCATCGGCATGGACACATGTCTTCTGGAATGGTGGTTGAAGCCTGAAGGGACATATGAATCTTTAGTGCATCTGGCACATAAATGTCTTGTGACACCAGTTACAACAGTGCCATGTGAACATCTGTTCTTACTTTCAGGTGACACTGTAAACAAGAAGCAGGCAGCATTATCTCCTGCAAATGTAAACAAACTTCTTTGAGCGATTGGCTGAACAAGAAGTAGGACTGAAATTTTTCATTGTTTTATTTTTGAGTGCAGTTATTTTTTTGTACATAATTCTACATTTTTAAATTCAACTTTCGTGATAAAGATTGCACTACAGTACTTGTATTAGGTGAATTGAAAAATAGTATTTCTTTTGTTTTTTACAGTGCAAATATTTGTAAGAAAAATAATATAAAGTGAGCACTGTACACTTTATATTCTGTGTTGTAATTAAAATCAGTATATTTGAAAATGTAGAAATATCCAAAAATATTTAAATAAATGGTGTTCTATTATTGCTTAACAGTGCAATTAATCGTGATTAATTTTTTTTAATCACTTGACAGCCCTAGTCATAACTTTTTGAACTACAGTAATCTTGCATCACATAAAAGAAACCCATCACTCTTCTGAAACACTCATATTGAAATTTAAAAATCCATTAAACTGTGTTTTGGAATATTTTAATTGTTTCTAATAGTGGGCCTTTGATCTACTGAAGTAGTACAAATACAAAATTATTTGTGAACTGGTAGTAAGACTATCAAGTTTCTAAGTCTTGAGAAACAAAATTTTGCTTACAATGATGTTACACTGTGAAACATTTTGAATTGCTGAGAGCAAATATTAATTCTAATGAGTTGTAATCACTGAGATTTCTTTTGCCTCAGTGCTTTGAAATACAGGAATTATAGTTATAAATGATAGGGAAAAGTAAACCTTTCATTTTATGCAAGTAGTTCAGTGAAGCTCAAAAGTTAGGTACTGAGCATATGTTGCAGTTGATTTTTGTTTTTGGGAGGTGTTAAGTTTCATTACACTGTAGATTTAAAAACAAATTATCAGTTAATGCTTTTCATCTTAAACAACATGCAAAAGTTAAATGACACAGATGCAATCTCACAGTTCAACAGCTAGCTATAAATGAACTGTCAATCTTCTCAGTAAACCTTTGAAGTACAGTTCACTGAAAAAGTGATTATCTATGCAAATGGCATTTTAGAGTTCCACAGCTACTTGGATTCACTGATTTCCATATGAAACTTGCTGAGTTCATAAATGAAAAAAGAATTTTTTTTCCTGAGTTCTAGTCTTAAAAAACTCAAACAGGGTTGTGTAGGACATGCTGTATATTTTGATTCATGCATTGTCACTATTAATAAAGATTCTGCAGACTAAAATCTGCCCTCAGTTATGTCTGCGTAGCCCCTTTTTTCTCAAATTGTGCTGTTAATTAACACCAGTGCAACTCAGTTGTGTTCAGTGGGATTGCAAAAGTGTTTCTGCAAATGCACCATAGTTGTTAATGTTGTTGGCTAATTAGCAAGAAAAAAAAGCAGTTAATTCTCTCATAGCTATGTTGTATCTGTAGGGCTAATACAACTAACTGTGTGTGTGTGTGTGTGTGTAGGAGCTAATTGGCTGGGTAAGAAAGTGCCATTTTAATATAGTCATTTTTCAGAGGAGGACTGCATTTTAGAAGAAATTTGCATGTAGTGGTCTGTAGCATGTTCTTGGTGCTTTGGTGTAGTGTATGTTGCCAAGCTCTTACTTTTTATTACTTCTTCTAGGTTCAGTTTGATCGTTACCTGTCTGCTCCTGATAATCTGTTAATGCCACAACTCAATTTCCTTCTAAGTGCTACTGTGAAGTAAGTGTTTTGACTGAATTTCTTTGTTCTGTACTTTTGCACATTAAAAAGGTACAGATTGAGTGGAATATAGCAGAGTATGTTAGAAGTGGAATTATTCAGTTGTAAATGCTATTCAGATATGCTTTTAGGTTCTACTTTAATTTGTTTTGGTTGCACTTTCTTGAGCAAGTAGTTAGTAAGGGGTAATTTTATAACTTTCTAAAGTAGCTACTCTGGAGTCCATGAACACACTGACATGACAAATACAGATTGGAAATAAGGCATACATATTTTAACGGTGAGAGTAGTTAACCATTGGAACAATTTGTCAAGGGTTGTGATGGTTTGTTTACCTGCCCCGTCCACAGGTTCGGCCAATTGTGGCTCCCACTGGCCGCGGTTCGCCGCTGCAGGCCAATGGCTGCTGGAAGCAGTGGCCAATAAGTCCCTTGGCCCGCGCTGCTTCCAGCAGCTCCCATTGGCCTGGAGCGGCAAACCGCAGCCAGTAGGAGCGCGATCGGCCAGACCTGCGCACGGGGCAGGTAAACAAACCAGCCCGGCCCGCCAGGGGCTTCCCTACACAAGCGGTGATCCCAGTTTGAGAAATACTGATTTAGAACATATTCCCTGTATCATTATCAGTTTCTCGTCTCTGTTGGAAATTGTTTTAGTTATTTTATAAGCCTTCCAAAGATATATGAAATATGTAATTCCCCACAGAAGATTTTTTTATTCCAATTTCTATATCTGCTTTATAGAGTCCTACAGCTTTGTTGCACTGTACTGTAGAATATTGATATTCTTGTCTCATTTAATGTGGTGCTGCAATTATTTTTTGCAGAATTTTGTGACTTCTACTTTGAAGTATTAAAGTGAGGATTTTATTATGTATCTCTCCTCTTGTTTTCATGAATATATTTTAAAATATGACAAATACGGGCATACTCAACCTTAAGGCTAGAATATGCCAAGAATTTCTTTCCAATTAAATATGAAGCTCATGAAGACATTGTATAACACTTATATTCAAAAAATTAGATTTGCTACAGTGATCAAAAGGTCTCTTGCCAATATTTTTGGCACTTTGTGAAAATACACTGATTATATAGTATCATGTGAAAAACTGTTAATATGAGATTAAATTTATTATTTTAATACTACAGAAGTCAGCAGTATCAGCAACATTAACTGTCCATTTTTATGTATTCATTACACAGGACACTGTCTTGTCATTAAAATGGTTGTATGTATGACTGAAAAATTATTTTTGACACCATAAAGTTTAAGAATCATTAGCATTTCCCTCCCCTGCTTTCTTGCTGCTAGCAATGTTGGTGAATCCTGCTGATTAGTGCTTGCTCTTCCTTGTTTGGTATCACAGGAGTTCTGCCTGCCTGATGTTTTTTTTAAGAGACTTGGCATGTGGCAATGCAAGCTTCTGCAAGCTGAGGTGCCTCCGTTTTACAGAGTTCCCACCTCTAAGGGTGGTAAAGTATTTCAGTCTCTATGCCCATCAGCTCAATGGCCTTTTTATTAGAGGCTAAGTAACAAAAATAATAGGATGTTTTAGTACAGACTAATTGTGTGTGCAGTTCCTAATCAGTCAGCAGCAGTTTTCACTACTCACCACCTGCTTGGCCTGTATTTGGAGAGGGCCAAAAAGGAGGCCAGCTGAGGTCACACAGACTTATAAATATAGGTGCCCTCTCATGGGATCCCAGTTGGGAGTTGGAATCTCCTGGAGAAACAAGGAGACTTAGGGGAAGTGCAGTGAGATGTTCTGTCCACAGACATTCATAGTCTCTCTAGTCTCAGCTAGATTGTTCCTGCCATAGCTGTCACCCTCAGTTCTTGGAGAAAATTGTGTATGTTTGGTAGAGTGCCTTACATACCCTCTGTGCAACAGAGGAATTTCATGATGGGAGCTGTGACCGGAGTCAGAGGAACAGCACCACAGCAATGGCAGACAGGGTCAGGAGACAACCTCAGTGATCTCAGATTTCATATAGGCTGCCAAGCAGACATCACTAGACGTACATGTGGCACTCTTCAGAGAAAAGAAAGGATTGTGGAGCACAGCTAGCATAACTGGACAGACCTGATGATGTCAGGACATCAGGAAGACTGTACAGAGAATAGCTAATGTGAAAACTGGGTACAAAATACCCCTATTTTTTTAAATTTATTGTTAATACAACAAATGATAAGGTAATATACCAGACTCCAGATGTGTCTGTGCAAACACTTAGGCCTTGTCTACACTACGAGAGTAGTTCGATTTTACTTAAATCGAATATTTGGAATCGATATTGCAAAGTCGAACGTGTGTGTCCACACTAAGGACAGTAATTCGACTTTGTGAGTCCACACTAACGGGGAAAGCGTCGACATTGGAAGCGGTGCACTGAGGGCAGCTATCCCACAGTTCCCGGAGTCCCCGCCGCCCATTGGAATTCTGGGTGGAGCCGCAAATGCCTTCTGGGTAAAAAAAAAATGGGCCAGGGTGCTTTTGGGTAACTGTCGTCATCCGTCCATCACTCCCGCCCTCCCTCCCTCCCTGAAAGCGCCGGCGGGAAATCATTTTGCGCACTTTTCAAGTCATTGACAGCGCGGACGCCACAGCACTGTGAGCATGGAGCCCGCTGCAACCATCGCTGCAGTTGTGGCCGCTCTCAACGCCTCGCAGCTTATCATACAGGTTGCCCTGAGGCAGATGCAGAAAAGTCAGGCGAGGAGGCTACGTCAACGCGGTGATGGCCTGAAGTCTGAGAGTAGCACAGACCTCTCAGAAAGCAGGGGACCCAGCGCCGAGGACATCACGGTGGCAATGGGTCATGTTGATGCCGTGGAACGGCGATTCTGGGCACGGGAAACAAGCACTGAGTGGTGGGACCGCATAGTGCTGCAGGTCTGGGATGAATCACAGTGGCTGCGAAACTTCCGCATGCGGAAGGGAACTTTCCTTGAACTTTGTGAGTTGCTGTCCCCTGCCCTGAAGCGCAATGACACCCGGATGCGACCAGCCCTGACTGTCCATAAGCGAGTGGCCATAGCCCTCTGGAAGCTTGCAACGCCTGACAGCTACCGGTCAGTCGCGAGCCAGTTTGGGGTGGGCAAATCTACCGTGGGGGTTGTTGTGATGCAAGTAGCCAAGGCAATCGTTGATGTACTGCTGCCAAAGGTAGTGACCCTGGGAAACTTGGAGGCGATCATAGATGGCTTCGCAGCGATGGGATTCCCAAACTGCGGTGGGGCCATAGATGGAACTCACATCCCTATCCTGGCACCGGACCACCAGGCCAGCCAGTACATTAACAGAAAGGGCTACTTTTCAATGGTGCTGCAAGCACTGGTGGACCACAGGGGACGTTTTACCAACATCAATGTCGGATGGCCGGGCAAGGTTCATGACGCTCGTGTTTTCAGGAACTCTGGTCTGTTTAGACGGCTGCAGCAAGGTATTTACTTCCCGGACCACAAAATAACTGTTGGGGATGTGGAGATGCCTATAGTCATCCTCGGGGACCCAGCCTACCCGCTAATGCCCTGGCTCATGAAGCCCTATACAGGTGCCCTGGACACTGAAAAAGAACTCTTCAACTACCGGCTGAGCAAGTGCAGAATGGTGGTGGAGTGTGCTTTTGGCCGTCTCAAGGGGAGATGGAGAAGCTTGCTGACTCGCTGTGATCTCAGCGAAACCAATATCCCCATTGTTATAGCAGCTTGCTGTGTGCTCCACAATCTCTGTGAGAGCAAGGGGGAGACCTTTATGGCGGGGTGGGAGGTTGAGGAAATTAGCCTGGCTGCTGATTACTCACAGCCAGACAGCCGGGCGATTAGAAGAGACCAGCGGGAAGCGCTGTGCATCCGGGAGGCTTTGAAAGCAAAGTTCCTGAGTGAGCAGGGTAACCTGTGACTTTCTAATTTTGTGTACAGAGAAGCCTTCACCCCACTTCCAACACACGTTTCAAAATAAAAATAGTTCTACTTTGTTAAAGCACACCGTTTTCTTTAATACTGTTTTCGCGGGAATTTTTAAAAACTGGGACGCAGACTGTGGTGCGGAGCGGCTGTAGTGTAGTCGCGCGAATGCAGCTTCTAAACTCAAGGACTGACAGGCTCCGCTGCGGTGGGATGGTTCTTTCAACGGAGCCTGTCACCCCTCCTGATAGGGACTGTGTGTATGGGGGGTCTATGTGACTTTGTGGCAGGGGGGGGACGGTTACAGATCCCCTGCTGTGTGGCTCTGTGATCCTGCCTAAGGACCGCCGCTTAAGATCTCTAACTGCCCTCCCCTGCCACAAAGTCACAGAGCAACCCACCCCCCACCACATAACATGAAAAGAACCTCCCAGACTAACCAGGGTAAGTAGTCACTGCATCACTGCACTATGTATGTGCCCTGCTGCTGTGCCTGCCCCCGACTATGTACCCTGCCAAAGTTGACTGTCCTGTCCAATTACCAACCCCCTTTCCCCCCCTCCTCCAAAAGAACATGATGGAAACAGTAGTTAACAGAAACATATTTTTTATTATCAACTACACATGGGACTGGGAAGTGAAACTTGGACGGGGGCTTGTGTCAGGCGGGAAGGAAAGAACTTGTCAAACTTTGGGGAATGAGAGCCTTCTGCTGCTCGAGCTCTCTGCAGGGGTGGAGTGAGAGTTAGCAGGGACTCTGCCGCCTCTCCTTCTGTGCACTTTGGGTGAAGGGAGTATGGGACTTGGTGGCGGGGGAGGGCGGTTAGAGATGGACTGCAGCGGGGCTCTGTCCTCCTGCCTCCGTTCCTGCAGAACATCCACAAGGCGCCGGAGCGTGTCCGTTTGCTCCCTCAGTAGTCCAAGCAGGGTTTGAGTCGCCTGCTGGTCTTCCTGACGCCACCTCTCCTCCCGATCCATGTTGGCTTGGTGCATTTGGGACAAGTTCTCCCGCCACTGGGTCTGCTGTGCTGCCTGGGCTCGGGAGCAGGCTATAAGCTCTGAGAACATGTCCTCCCGTGTCCTCTTCTTCTTATGCCTAATCCTCCCTAGCCTCTGGGAGTGTGATGACAGGCTAGGTTGTGAGACAGTCGCAGATGGGGCTGTGGGAATGGGAAAAAGGGAGTGAATTCCTCAGAAAGATAAATGTAGTTGTGAACAAAGAACATAGTCTTTCTCTGTGAACAGGACCATGCACAGCACCTATCACATGCGCACTCAGCACAAGGTCGAATTCTCGGCCTTCGCATTCAGTGTCTGGGGTTTTGCAGAGCACTTTTGAGAACCCTGTCAGGACAACGGAATTGCTCTTGCACGCAGACATGGTAAGCCGTAGATTCGTGGCAGCTTAAAACTTTAATATTAGCAATGGCCTCATTTCACATTGAAATCAATGTCGGTCCCTGCTGCCAGCAATCCGGCAAGCAGGAAGTCTGCTCCTGTCCCACACCCTCGCGGCTGTCCCCGGGAACGATCCCTTTCGGCTGACCCTCTCCCGCCTCCACCGCGTGGCTGCAAACCAGCGGTTACAGTTCTGTAAAGGAACGGTAAAGCAGTCCCAACACTAACATTCCCCTACCTCATTCAAAGCAGGTCATCATGAGCGACATCACCCTCATGAGGATCTCTGAGAGCGACAGACAGAGAATGCTCCGGGAAAGCCTTCAAAGACCAGGGCCGTATGCCGCCATGCTGTGCCAAGCAATGATTCCGGAGTACTTGCTAGTCTCGTGGCGCGGCAACGTGTCCTACTACGGAGGACCCAATAAGGCCGCTCTCCCCAAGAACCTAATGCAGCGGATTTCAAATTACCTGCAGGAGAGCTTCCTTGAGATGTCCCAGGAGGATTTCTGCTCCATCCCCGGACATATAGACCGCATCTTACTGTAGCTGCAGTAGCAGGGACTAAACAGTAGAGCGGCTTGGGCAGGACAATCATGCAAAACCGGACATTGCTAGATTTTTTTGAAATAGTTGCACTGCCCATGACTGAACCGTTAAGTTAATCAAACTAATCATGAGAAACCCATTTTTTACATTGTTAATAATCATGTTCTGTTACAAATAAATGTTTAGATGTTTACAACACTTACTGGATGATCCTTCACCAGATTCTGTGTCCGGGGTAACGGCTGGGGAGGGTTGGTAGGGGATCTCTGTAAGGGTGATGAAGAGATCCTGGCTGTCGGGGAAATCAGCGTTGTGAGCGCTGTCGACTGCCTCGTCCTCCTCATCTCCTTCCTCATCTTCCCCGTCCGCTAACATGTCCGAGGATCCGGCCGTGGACACTATCCCATCCTCAGAGTCCACAGTCAGTGGTGGGGTAGTGGTGGCGGCCGCACCGAGGATGGAATGCAGTGCCTCGTAGAAACGGGATGTCTGGGGATGGGATCCGGAGCGTCCGTTTGCCTCTTTGGTCTTCTGGTAGCCTTGCCTCAGCTCCTTGATTTTCACGCGGCACTGCGTTACATCCCGGCTGTATCCTCTCTCTGCCATGTCTTTAGAGATCTTCTCATAGATCTTTGCATTCCGTCTTTTGGATCGCAGCTCGGAAAGCACGGACTCATCGCCCCACACAGCGATGAGATCCAAGACTTCCCGATCAGTCCATGCTGGGGCCCTCTTTCTATTCTGAGATTGCACTGCCATCAGTGCTGGAGAGCTCTGCATCGTTGCCAGTGCTGCTGAGCTCGCCACGATGTCCAGACAGGAAATGAGATTCAAACTGGCCAGACAGGAAAAGGAATTCAAATTCAAATTTTCCCGGGGCTTTTCCTGTGTGGCAGTTCAGAACATCCGAGCTCTTACTGCTGTCCAGAGCGTCAACAGAGTGGTGCACTGTGGGATAGCTCCTGGAGCTATTAGCATCGATTTCCATCCACACCTAGCCTAATTCGACATGGCCATGTCGAATTTAGCGCTACTCCCCTCGTCGGGGAGGAGTACAGAAGTCGAATTAAAGAGACCTCTATGTCGAACTAAATACCTTCGCGGTGTGGACGGGTGCAGGGTTAATTCGATGTAACGGCGCTAACTTCGACATAAACGCCTAGTGTAGACCAGGCCTTAGTTGACGGCAAGCTGGGGTATAAATCTGCCCCACACCAGTGTGCTGAACACCTGTTCTGTCCTGTTGGGAGCTGAGAGATGATTGTTTGTCTCTATAAAGCTGGACATGTGTTTGTAGCAAGAGATTAGCCCTATTATTGATTCATTCTGATAATTGATTTGTAACATTTAAACGCTATAACCAGGAAAAATATTTATAGTGGATCCTGTTGTACTTGTTTCCAAATAAAGAAAATTCCTTTATTTGAAAGCTATGTATTAATATTTTAGTTATGGCTATAATAAAGCTCCATTTTAGTTTGAGTAGGAAAACAGAAACTGAAAATTGAAATAAGATGCTATTTTTAGTAAATGCAGTTGTTTGTATTGATAAAAATTGTATTATGTTATGACATCTGAAATCCAAATGCCATAATTAATGACAAATGCACCACTGACACCAGTTGTTGAAAAGGCTCAGGTGTTGATGCAGTTCATTACTTAATAGAAATATTTTTGATAAACTGGTTTTCCATCAGATTATTTTAACTGAATATTCTCTTATGTAATTCAGTTTGCCAGCTCCAGATGAGTAGCTTCATAAAATATTTGCTTAAAGATTTTCACATGTCATCAGTTTAACATCTTTAGGATATGCTGAGAAGAGAGTTGGTATCTATTTACCCAGAAAATGTGAATGTATTCCTGTACTTTCAGGATTTCTGGATTTGCTGTTGTGTCTGATCCATTTTCATGTATTGTAATAGTCAAGAAATTTAGGAAATCCAAAGGCCTGATTCTTAGCAGTGTATCAAAAGAAAATACAGTTTAATAATAATTTATTTCTGCTAATCCTATTTGCTATAAATTCTGTTGCTTAGTGTTCAAATATTTAAAAGTAGGAAATTTTGTTGAAAAATAGTTGGAGACTTACAAACATATGTCTTGAGATTCTTTTAACTCTCAAATCCCACTAGTCCAGCTGACCTGGTGCCAAATTGAGACATGGCATTAGTGGGTATAACTCTACTGTCTTCTCTGGAGTTACTGCATGTTACACCAGATGTGACTATGACCCATGATCATACTGATATCATTGAGAACTCCCGGTGTTTGTGAACCTACATAGCAGAAGTTACAGTTATTGTACAGTTAATCTACATCTAGCTGTGTACTGTAGATGTGCATAACTATAGACAAGTTGTTATGGTAACTAAAGCAAACTGAATGTACAGGTAGAATGAAAAAAAACACACCAATTCATTGTTTAAAATGCTCAAATATTTTTTGGAAATCACAGTGTTATGATTTTAGTCTCCAAACTCTCCTACTTCCAGTAACATTCATTTCTAGCCCTGGCAATTAACAAGATGACAGAATCTTAATACTGTTTTTGGTCCAAAGTAAAATATAACAATACACTGGACAGAACTGGGAAACTTTCAATACCTGCTCACATTTGAGCCATGTTGTGAAGTAGGATATCACAAGGGGAGGAACACATTTTGGTGGTAGATTCTTTTTATTTAAAAAAAATAGTAGCTGAGGAAAAACCGCTTGATAGGATTAACATTCTATTAGCAGTCCCAGCAAATTGCAGGTAAAAAGATCATGTATGCAAATTAAATGCAGTTTATTCCATTTTTTGCAATTTTTCATGTTGCAGAAATAAAGAGGCTTATTCCATGCTTATCAAGATCACATATGTGGTCTTATGTGTGTATAGTACACAGAGACAAAAAACGTTTTTGTTGTAAACGCTAAGCTGATTATTTTCACTATTGAAACAAAGGACTTGTGATGCATCCAAAAATCTTGGATAGTGGAAAATCTTCCACATATATTCTGTTATAGATTTAATATCTTGATCGTAACTTTACTGTACACTCTGTTCACATAACTTTTTCATTTTTTAGAGAGCAGATAATAAAACAGTCCACAGAACTGGTCTGCAGAGCCTACAGTGATATATATGCAGCTGTGATGAATCCAGCCAATGAATATAAGGATCCAGAAACCATACTACACAGATCTCCTCATCAAGTTCAATCACTTCTCTCATAAACTTATTTTCCAAATTATGTTGCGGAACACTTACCGTAATGTTACTTAACATTACATTCCCTTAATATTAAAGCCTTCAATATTTGCAGTCTGTTTTTATATTTTTGAATTTTGATTATAACCGTACAGTTACCTTGAAGGGCAGTGATGGGGTTTTGTTTAATATTTCTAACAGAAGTCTGGCCATTTCTATACACTTTGTGTTGAGTTCTTGCTATAGACAAGAACAAAAAAATAATAATTATTTTTAACTTATTCTTGGAAAGGAAATGAAGGATCATGACAACTTTTCTGATCAGAAATGAAAAATTATAGTCTGCTACTTACTACACCTAATTCTTTGAATAAGATGTTGAAACACTGTCTTCTGACATCATTAGTGAACTAGCCAATACTCTCTTAATTGCTGTTTCCCCCTGCTTTTTTCCATTCTATTCCTAGGTGCTTTATTCAACAGCCCATTGCAACTACGCATATTATTGTTGTTTGTATTGTCATAGCATCTAAGAGCGCTAGTCATGGACCAAGATCCCATTGTGCTAGGTGCTGTACAAACACAGAACAAAAGAGTTTCCCTCCTAATAATACATAATTTGGATATAGCTGATATACTTCTGAATATCTAGAAGTAAATCAGCTTTACATCCTGTATGTCATTTCAAAATATTTGGCACTGTGGCATACTAAGATTCTTTAAAGCCCACTGATTTTGTGTCTCTGGAACAAGGTAAAAAAATGAATTTTGTTTGTTATTGGTTCTGGTGCTTTTCTTGATGCTACTGGTGCCCATACCAAAACAATCTCAATTCAGAGAACAAAACATTGCCTTTCCAAATGTAAAGGAGAATTTAGAAGGTTAGTAACTTAACTGTGAATTATATTCCATTGTTAACAGGGAAAATAATTCAGACCATTAGGCAGTTAAAAAATGTATAACACATTTCCAATAAGAATAGGAAATATAGTAGATTCCACTTACTAGCACCCCCTCAGTTGCCAGCAAATAGTTGCTATTATCCAGCAGTTGCTAATAAGCAGAAGACAGGTTTGCTAGGCAACAGCCAGGACAAGATGTGCTGGGATGTGCCTTCCCTGGCTGCAGCCCTGCAAAACTGCCTGTAGGCAAGGCAGCAGCGGGGAGGAGGGCTGCAGCGTGGATGCCAGGGCTTTCTATGTGGTGCTGTGGCGCTGTACCATACCTCTCCCTGCTCTCTCCAGGGGTTGGGGATCAGCACGTCCCAGCACTTCCTTCCCCACATGCAGTCCCCCGGCAGGATGCAGCACAGGCAGAGGTACCATGCAACTGAAGCATTCATGCTGTAGTCCCCTTCCCTGCTACTGTTCACGGCCTCCACTGCCAGACCACAGCCCCTTACCTCCTGTGCTGTCCTGTGCACAGGCAGGTTTCCAGGGCTGCAGCCCCAGAAGGAAGTGCTGGAATGGTCTGATCAATGGCCCCGAGCATGTTTCTGGGACTTCAAGCTGGGCAAGCACGTTCAGCACTTCCTTCTCTGGCTGCAGCCTTGCAAACCTGCTTGCAGGTGGTGCTTTTCTTCTGAACAACATTGGCAAGGGCACGCTGCTTATTAACAATCTCCGAATCCCATTAACATTAAAGTCAATAAGACGGGATTGGCTCATGGCAAAATGATGCTATTAACCAAGAGTTGTTAATATTAATCTACTGTATTTCAATTACTCCTGCAGTCTGTGGTGTCATTCACAATGTGGGCTGGATGTAAAATTCTGTAGAAACCCTGCGGATAGCCCAACAACTCTTGTATGATTCTGTAAAACCTACTAGGAATATAGTTTTTAGTTGGCATAATGCATTTTTCTCGTGTTCTGGAAGCTGAAATGATGATCCATTTGTGTTTGATTAAATGTTTTTTCTTTAAATAATAGAAATCATTAAACAGAACCAAAAAAAAAAGTCATTTTTAATCCTTGCTTGAAAACTGTACTGTTGTGGCCCGAGTGTCAGCAATGGCTTTGGGTACTACTGGAAAATGAAGAACTGTTTTGTATGGTAGTCACCATTACATTTTGTCTTTGCAAGCAGATCTTATCACTGTGGGTATTTCCTGTATTTAGCATGGAGAGTACTTTCAGAACAAATTGAAATGAACTACTTACCTTTGTTAAATAAGTTATTGGTGACCAATGTAGGATTTTTACAGATGATCTGTGCTTCCAGAAGGAAAGTAAAATATATAATAGAAATTTTACTGGATTTCCAACTGACCTGTTAAGAGACAGTGAAAACATTGTTATAAATTGAGAATATTTGCTTCATTCAAGAAATCCTGCCCAGAAAATCAGAGGTTACCAATAAGGGATCTTTATACTATGGAAGAAGGAGGCACAGGTGGGAAACCTTCCTTTGGGAGACCTCAGTTTCCATGTTTTCTTTTCCTCCAAGATTTTGTGTAGAAGGTGGACAGCGGGTTGTTTCAGGTGCTTCGGTTTAAGCTGGTGCATACTTAGATGGGATGAGCTACCATTCACATAGAATTTTGTATTGTGTATTTTAAATTTATGGGATGTGCATTGTGACGAGTTGGGGACTCTGTACAACGTATGAATTCTGGATGATATGACATTGTATCATGACCATTACTGTGTTATTGTAAGCCTGTATGTGTGGATTCACTATCGCTGACCAGACATACTGGAAGCGCACACTGCAGGCTGAGTACAGGCTGAGATCCTACTTAACATTTAGGATGCAGGCAGTTTTTAGCATAACCTTTGTGTGGTCAAAGCACTATCGTTAAAGAAAAACAGTCTTCTCTGAGGGATGTTTTTGGAGCAGTGGAAAGTTACCAAACACAGAACAAAGAAAGCAGGGATTTAAATGAGGAAACACACAGGAACAGAGAGGGTGCAGTTGAGGGATGCTGAGGGAGAGACTGGGGAGGAAGACTCCATGAGGGAGAAGCCACTCAGCATGTAACAGCCTGCATGAGGCAGGGAAACCCTGCCTGCCTTCCTGAGCCCAGGTGGCCTCCCAAGGGCAGGGTGAACTAGCGAGGGGCATTGTAGCTAGGATGTTTGTTTTCTAACTGATGCATACTCTCTTGTGCTTGATATGATTAAGTACAAGAGAATTGTGTTAGATTCTGGGCAATGCATCTGTGTTATATGCTTCACGATTACACATGCCTCCTGAGAGAATTAAGCTGTAAACCAGAAGGCTCACATTTTTCCATGAGATTCTGGGACAGGGTGTGTTTAAGAAACTGGAGTATCTTGGGGGTCAGCACTGGTCCTGGGGGCCTAGGACACATGGGCTGAGAGAAACTGTGTAGGGGTAGCAGACAGTCATTGCCCAGGAAATGTGCCAGAAAGGCCAAGGGAGGACAAGATACTGGGCAAAATTGCTGAGACTCAAGGAAGGCTTAAACCATGGAGGGATGAGGCACCCAGAGACTTGGCGTCCCCTCATAGCAGTGGAGTAGATGGCCTGCAGGGGGCACCTGACCGAATCTGTGACCAGCACCTGTAGAGGTTTATATAAATAATATACCTCCATACCAGTTATGTGCTAATCAGCAGCCACATCGACAGCCAGTGTATGTCTGTAAAAGAACCAGTGGCAGAGAAGAACAGCAACTCAGAATGTAATCCTAGAAAAATAGTCCAATCCAACTATATGTTAGG
This sequence comes from Trachemys scripta elegans, assembly GCF_013100865.1. Taxonomy (NCBI): domain Eukaryota; kingdom Metazoa; phylum Chordata; order Testudines; family Emydidae; genus Trachemys; species Trachemys scripta. Next base: position 292,855,854 of record NC_048298.1, on the reverse strand, counting down.
AATCAACTGCAGTGGTAATGTCATAGGACAGTGATCATCTTCCTTTTCTAGTATATAGTATACTGGCATAATATAAAAGAACTAGAAAATATAAGTATCCTAGGTCTCTTAGAATAATGACTCTGATCTGTCATAAACATGAATGTTATGGGTGTTTTGGGTCTTTAAATAATTTAAAGGGAGAGTAAAAAGTATGGTATCATTTTGAACTCTTAACACCATGCAAGGAAAGAAATCCAGCAAGCCTGGAAAAAGCTTCATATGGAGAACCCAGCCCCAATTCATAAAACATATTTGAATTGAGACGCTCCCAAGGAAAACAATTCTTCAGTACTTCTCATTCATCTGTTACCAGGTGAGACATCTTAAATTGTTTGATCTTTACATTACCATGATATGTATGAAAACAGTTTTGTTGAAATTGTGTAACGCGCTGTATACAATTGTTTAATTAACGTGTTAAATTATGGGAATTGCATAACAAGTAGTAAGAGGACAATAAACATGGGCTTGTGATAAGACGCATGAAACTGAACAATTTTTCGGCTTTGAAGTTTAGGAAAGACTAAATGAATATTTTCTCCAGTCACAGAAACTGACCACAAATTTCAATAAGCAGTCAATAGCTTGCAAAAGGATTTGTGAGAAGTTATTTCCTATACTTGAGTCCATGCTGAGACTTCTCCATGATGTGCCTCAACCAACCCTTTCATCCTTTCCTGTTAGTAATGTAAAGGTCATAAAGTTGTTACTTTAAAAAATAAAAATCAATCGCTAATTTTGGCTTGATCAATAGAGGTGAACAACAAAGGATCATAGTTGAGAAAATTAGTCAATAAAAGCTTAAGAGTAACTGATTATGTCTTCCTTGGTGGTGACGCCTGTTTTTTCCTCTTATTCTCTGAAAGGAAAAAAAGACTAGATGAGCTTTTTATTTGCAGTTTCCGATTTGTAAAATAAAAGTCAATAAGGAAAAAACTGCCCATGTTGATCCTGTAACACACATTCATTAAAAAATGTGAAGCAGTGTTCTCCTTTGAAAGGACCAAAGCCTGCAGACACCTATTACTCAACATTAGCGCTCAGGGCTGGCTTTAGGCCGATTCCCCGGAATCGGGTCCCGTGGGTAAGAGGGCCCCGCGCCTTAGGCTCACCCAGTGCCATGGAAGACGCGGAGTGGAACCCCCGCCACAGAAGAGCCGGACCACAGAATCGGGCCCCACAGGTCCTAAAGCCAGCCCTGTTAGCATTTACTCCTGTGAGCAGTCCCATAAGTATTGTAACAAATGGGATTACTGGTGGGGAAATGGACTAACTTTCACTTATCATTGTGTGCAGTGTTGAGGCCATGTTGGTCCCACAATATTAGAGAGACAACGTGGCTGAGGTAAAATCTTTTATCGGATCAACTTGTGTTGGTGTGTGAGAAACAAGCTTTTAAGCTTACATGGAGCTTTTCTTCAGGTGTCCTGACACTTTCATATAGGTTTTGTTTTCCTGTGCGTGTGTGTGTGTATAGATATAATATGTAACCACTGAGAAAAGTAAAATAAAAACTGCTTTCATAGTAGTGTCTAATAGTAGCAGGAGCCATGTTTATATTCCTTGTAGAGTTAAACATATGGTTCAGATGTTATTAATAAGCAGGTTTACATATTGCTACTTGTAGGCTATAATAGTGCATTTCCCATATACCATGTTGTGCTGAAATTACATAGGGTACTGTGTTAAAGTGTTGGGTTTTTTAGAAGCAGCTTACTTTTAGCCATAGAGATTTAGGGCTAGATTTTCAGAATTTGCATGCCTATGCTTTAGGCCTTGGGTTTCAAATACTGTACCTGATACATAATGTCGATGTTGTAGAAACAAACTTTTTGCCATCTGTGCATATTGAAATCTGTTCTTTAAATACAGCTTTCAGTTTTTAAAGCTCCCATTGTACAACTGCTTTCAATTTGAACAGGTGTGGATGCACTCATGTTATTAATGGTCTATCAAAATCAAATTGGGGAAGCCAGTATATTTAAAAAAAAAAAGTAATTACTTCAAGATGATTCAATGCACAAAATAGAACCAAAGTAAAAGCAAATACAATTGAGCTGAATTCAGAAGAAAAAATGTATTTTCAATGCCAAATTGTGCACATGTAGGGATAGATTGGTGGCATGTTAGCAGGAAATAAGTGTTTACTCGTGTGTGTGTGTGTGTGTGTGTGTGTGTGTGCATGATGGCATGTTACACCTTTCTTGATGTTTTTACAATGTATTCTTCCTCCTTATGGGGGTCTAGGATACTTCGATCTCTTTAATCTGGAGAGCCACCAGTTTGTCAACAAGAAAATCAATCCTGCTATTGTAACCTGACATCTTCAGTCCTGAAAAAGTGGATCAGCACCATGTTTAGAACTGAACCAAATATACCACTCTGCAAATTGGCCCATAGGAAATGCCAATGTAGAAACTAGCCATCTTTTCACCTACAATGGCTTCTGAATCCAGCTCTCCTGTACTGCGCAACTGTTACCTCACGTAACATAAGGCCAGCTCAAGCCTTCTTGATATATACGTTTAGGTTGGACATTAGGAAAAACTTCCTAACTGTCAGGGTGGTTAAGCATAGGAATAAATTGCCTAGGGAGGTTGTGGAATCTCCATCTCTGGAGATATTTAAGAGCAGGTTAGACAAACACCTGTCAGGGATGGTCTAGGTAATAATTAGCCCTGCCATGAGTGCAGGGGACTGGACTAGATAACCTCTTGAGGTCCCTTCCAGTCCTATGTTTTTATGATACTTTATCCCACATACTTGAAAATAATGCACCACATCCGGCCCATGGGCCCGTCCTGCCCGGCCCTTGAGTTCCTGACTGGGAAGCCTAGTCCTTGGCCCCTCCCCCGCAGCTATTCCGCCGTGCTCTGGCCCGCCGTTCCTGCTGGGCAGCGTCCGGAGCGCAGCTGGCTCTGGCCGGGTGTCGCAGCTCTGAGCTCCTGCTGCTGATAAGTGGGAGTGGGGGAGGGGGCGGTTGGGTAAGGGAGCAAGAGGTCCTGGGGGGGCAGTCAGGGAGGAGGGGGCAGTTGGATGGGGTAGAGGTTCTGGGGGGGGTGGTCAGGGGTTGGGGAACAGGGAGGGTTAGGAGTGGAAGTCCCGGAGGCCTGTCAGGGGGCGGGGATGTGGATAGGGGTCAGGAGGGCAGTCAGAGGACAGGGAACGGGGGTTTGGCTAGGGGGAGGGGATCCTCAGAGCGGGCGGTCGGGACAAGGACCGGCGGGGGGTTGGATGGGTTGAGGGTTCTGAGGGGCAATCAGGGGGCGGGAAGTGGGAGGGGGTGGATAGGGGGTGGGGACCAGGCTGTTTGGGGAGGCACAGCCTTCCCTACCTCGCCCTCCATACAGTTGCGGCAACTCAGGCCAAAAAGTTTTCCCACCCCTAGATTAATCTTAATCACAGATTGAAAAATCTGTGACATGCCATATTGACTCTTGTGGCAGTGCCAAAATAACACTAGATTGGGGAACTAGTCAGAGTTTTACAGGCCAATGTCTCATGAAATAACTGAACAAGAAATAAATACTGTATGCTCTTAAAAAGCTGGCAATCCCAGCTGCTTAGTGATGTGACACATCTCAATTTGTCTTGGCAAGTTATTTCAAAAGTTTATAATAATATCATCTGGATTGCTAACTTGCTTAGTTTTACCCCACTTCAGTTGCAATGTGAATTTAGCAGCTGTTTTCTCCAAGTGAGAGTGGTAAAAACATTTGCTTTATACTTTTTGAATGCTTGGAATGTCAACTTTCAAATGTTATAAAGTATTAATCCTGAATTTTAGCAGTCTGTGAGATTTGCTGCTAAAATCATGTTACGGTTTACGTGGGGGAAGGAAAACAAGATGTTCAGGATGTGATTTTTAAGGTCTAAGATGATGTGATATCGGACGTAGCACTTTGGTGCTACACTAAGTGATAAATAGTAGAGTCCTTTATGGAAAATGTTGTCTTAAGATCTTATCTTTTTATATATTGCCCCAGACACTATGTTGATTGGTGCGGTGTATGGTGCTATGTAGACCGGACAATAAAAATAGCAATGTGATTTTAATTTCTGATTTCCACCAGGATTTTTTTTTTTTTTAAATCTACCACAACCTCATGACTATTCCAAACTCTGGGAGCCCTGGATGATATATTTAAAAGTACACTCAGAAATAAGCAGACTCACTTTGTTTACTCCCACATCACAGTGCCCCAGCAACAACAAAAATATAATGTAAGCTTAATGGAATCCTCACCACAGTGTTTCTCCCTGCGCCACCCAGCTGTGCCAGCCATTCCTCACTTCCCCTTCGGAGTCAGGGATAAAAGACTAGAGAAAAACATGGAACTTCAGTAGAAATGCTTTCACTGCTTCAGGTAATTTCTATCATGCCCTGCTTTAGCTGGCTGTTGTCATCTCTTTTAACCCCTTACAAAGGACAGAAGAGAAGTTGTCTCCACCCCAGAATAGGCAATAATCTAGTGATTAGAATACTCACCTGGGATGCAGGAGAGACAGGTTAAAGTCACTGGTCTGAATCAGGCAGAGCAGGGACTTGAACCTGACTCTCTCACATCACAGCTGTGTGACCTAACCAGTGGGCTGTTGGGAGGAGTGGGGCTCTCTGACCAGAAATTCCATCCATTTCTTCCTGAAGAAAGTTTTGTTGAAGCTGATACTTTCAATAAAAAGTTTCTGTTTTGATAAATTGACATTTTCCAATGAAAAAGCCTTTGGTTAAAAATTTCCTGACCAGCTCTACTGTGCAATTTGTGATTCTATCCCTGCATTTTCTCTCAAAAGAATGATTAATTGTTATTTCAAAAGCTTAATTTTTAAAAAATGAAAAAAGGCTTTCAGGACAACTCATCTTTTCCAATTTAAAAATTACTGCCTTTTTTAACCTCTCTGCTTGCCTTGCTGAGTCATTTTCCAGTGAGAAAAAAGGTAGAACATTTTGAGAATAAATGAAGGGGTAAAACTTACTTTTATGACTAAATGATGGTGCAGACATGGGTGTGGAGCTGTTTGAAAGCTACTGTCACCCACTTGTAATGAGGGAAAGAGCTGCCCAAGAAGCATTTGTTTTGTAGAAATACAGCAATTCTAACTAGTGACGAAAGTGGGCTGAATACCATCACAGATGTATTATGTTTAGCTAATCAAAAAGATTTTCAGAGCCCAGATTATGAAACACTAATATAAAAGAATATCTAGTTGCATTGTATAACTGTACTTCTTCGAGTGTTGCTTTTACAGGTTAACAAATGAACAAAACCCAACATTCCTAGCCTTGTCATACAGCAATCTAAAGGCAAGCCATAAATAAACTTCAGAGCAAGTCATACCCTTTCTGTGTATGGGTAAGTAAAGTATAGAAAGGTTAAATGATTTGCACGAGCTCACACAGTAAGTCAGTGGCAGAGCTGGCAATGGGTCCCCTTTGACTCTTGAGATAGTTAGAAAACTTTTCTTGTTGTGATTAATGAATGAATCTTGAGCAGGATGTTTGAACTGGATGCTTGTACTGATGGATTACAGCTGGGTGGAGAAAGGTAATTCCATTTCACAAAGGATTTTGAAACTTTGAAATTTGGTTTCATTCAAATTTAAAATCTGTGCCTGAGTTGTGTCAGCACTTCATCAAAATCAGTCTCTGCAAAAAATGTAGATTTCAATGAATCAGCAAATTCCAATAAAAAAAAAGTTTTGGAATTTCTCCAACCAGATCTACATTGGATCCTTTATGGCAATCAAATTTCTCCTTTTGTATGTCCCGTTCAAGATAGAACCTCAGCATGTGCGTAAATCCCATTGAAATCAGTGGGACTGAAGAATATATTTTAATGTGAAGCACAGGCTTAAATGCTTTTCTCAGTTGGACTTCAGTGTCCACTTCATAATTAGAATTTTCACCTCACTGCTGTATTTATTATGCAGGAGCAGATTGGTGCTAAACCAATACATTGGGTCAGGTACTCAGCCTAGGTACAGCAGTTTAGTGCAGCTCTAGCATGAAAATCTTCCCTTCAGCTATTTGAAGATTACCGCTGCATCCCTGCAGGGCTAGAGCCAATTTAGTGGCCCCTCACACCGGAGGTTTGGCTGGGGTAGTATGGCTAGGGCCTCCCCTATACCTTGGTGATCCTCAGATAATTGAACAGCCCCTGTGGGGCCAGCAGCAAAGGTGCAGTTTTCCAGGACTAGGGGACCAGACTGGTGCTGAGCCTTCCAAAGGTAGGTAGGGTACACAAAGGGCACCTTTGCACATGCTCGTGCATACACGTTCCCTGAGCTGCAGGAAGTATTCCTTGGCCACAGCTCAGGGTCTGACCCATTAATGATACAGACCACATACAGGAATTTGATGTGCATTTGAGAGGTGAACCTCACTCTCTCAAATACATTTTATTTTTGGCTGCTTTGTTCAAGTTTTAAAGGAAACTTAAAAGATCAAGCAAGATATGGTTGGAAGCGTGAGGTGTCATTAATGTAAAGTGGTTGAGTAAAAACACCATTAATCTGTTGAGTGTTTAACATGCAGTCAGTAAAGTTTTCACTGCTAGCTAGATCACAGATGTGGTATTGTCAAATTAGAGGAAAATGCCTGCCAGGCAGGATCACTGACTATATTTAGGGAGAAGACGTTCAGAACACACTATTTATAGAACCCACACAGATATGCACAAAGTTCTTAATCTGCCAAAGATAACATTAGTCGTGATTTATCAAAGTAATCTTTATCCATTTTCAGTAAAATAGTGTAATTTTATCCTTTATGAATGTAATGTGCATTTCACAGGATTCTTTTTGTCGATAGAAAGCCATTTGTTGCACTTGTTAAGCCAATTAGCCTGTTTCTGGGGTTTAGAATAGAATAAAAGATGCTCATGAATGGAAAATACGGGGGTTTTAAAGTTTGTGAAAGATATTCACTGTGCTTTGCAAATCAATATTCAGCTTCAAACATTTTCCGCACTTAAATGCAGCTCTGTGTCAATTTAAATCATACAGACAAGGCAGATATATTTTCATTTCATTAAAAAGCGACAGAGTCCTGTGGCACCTTATAGATTAACAGATGTATTGGAGCATAAGCTTTCGGGGGTGAATACCTACTTCGTCAGACGCATGTGGTGGAAATTTCCAGAGGCAGGTATAAATATGCAGGCAAGAATCAGTCTAGAGATAATGAGGTTAGTTCAATCAGGGAGGATGAGGCCCTCTTCTAGAGTTGAGGTGTGAACACCAAGGTAGGAGAAACTGCTTCTGTAGTTGGATAGCCATTCACAGTCTTTGTTTAATCCTGAGCTGATGGTGTCAAATTTGCAAATGAACTGAAGTTCAGCAGTTTCTCTTTGGAGTCTGGTCCTGAAGTTTTTTTGCTGCAGGATGGCTACCTTTAAATCTGCTATTGTGTGTCCAACCCCTCAGACAGAGACCAACACCTACAAGCAGGTGCTTGGGGCGGCCAAGGGAGAGGGGCAGCACCTGCGGCAATTCGGGGGCGGCAGGTCCCTCACTCCCTCTAGGAGCGAAGGACCTGCTGCTGAACTGCTGCCGCCGATCGCGGCTTTTTTTTTGCTTGGGGCGGCAGAAATGCTGGAGCCGGACCTGCCTACAAGATCTTCACCAAGCATTCTCAAAACTACGATACCCGCACAAGGAAATAAGGAAACAAATCAACACAGCCAGACATGTACCCAGAAGCCTCCTGCTGCAAGACAAGCCCAAGAAAGAAACCAACAGAACTCCACTGGCCATCACCTACAGTCCTCAGCTAAAACCTCTCCAACGCATCATCAGTGATCTACATCCCATCCTGGACAATTATCCCTCGCTTTTGTTTTGTTTTATTTTGGTTTTTTAGTTTGATTTTTAGTCCCTGTTTTGGCTAAGATCTCCCCTCACGTTGTTTCTTTTGTAGCTTCTAGAGATTTATTTTCCTCAGCCCCTAGTTCTAAGACCAGGAAATCACTCTCCAAGGCGTTGGTACTATAAAGATACCTTACCCCTTTTCTTATACATCTCTATTCTCTGTTTCAAGTGGCCGCTACACATTCTCACTCCAGAGAGGCACTGGCAGTGCAGCTCTGATGGTGGAACTGTTTGTAGCAGTGCCGGTTGGAGTGCTGCCATTCCCCTTCCTATCCCTCCTCATGGGACAGGGTGCTCCAGCTGCCTCAGCGCTTTCCAGCCAGGGTAGCAGACAAACCAGAACCATTCTGGGGTCAATCCAACCTCTTCAAAACCTCAGTACATTCCATTACTTATTTTGGATTTCTTCATTTTGTTTGTGTAAAATAAGTGATTTATTAGTTCCCTCATCTTGGTGTGGGCTGATGGATCCTGTGGTGCAGGTGAAGAGGGAAAAGCCAGGATTTAAGAGGTGTTGCTCTTCTTCTGCTTGTTCCCCACTTAAGATGCTCCTAGGCAGCGTCTGACTTGCCTGGGGGAAGCGGGCACTCCTTATGGTGAATGATCTGCAGCATCTTTGCCCAAAGAGCTTATAGCAAGTGTCAAAACCCGCCCCCCAAGCCTTAGTGCCGCAGGAATCTCTAGCAGCCAAACCCCACCAGCTCTGTTTGTACTGGGAGGCCAGCGTCAGCCCCTACTCCCACAGGGAACAGAACGCATCCCCTCTCCTGAGGTGTGGCTCAAGCCTCCTCTCTGTTGTTTGCTAGTCGGAGTGGCTTCTCCCCTCTCCTTGCGTGGGTTGAGTCCTGATTCCTTTTCCTGTCAGGTGGTGCTCCTCGTATGAAGACTCCTCACTCTGCCCGAGACACGGGGGTGCTGTCCCTGGAGAACGTTAATGTTACTGACAAGGCGTGTAAAGCCCAGTACAATAGGGCACAATATAGTACATGAAACAAACCCACCAAAGGAATACCACACCCAACATAACAATATAGCAAGGAGGACTTTATTGGGAGCAGGAAAATAGGATCTAGGGAAGGAAAAGATTAGGGTTAACTAATAAGTACTAAACATTAACAAATTTACCAGTTGCACACCTCCCAACACTCTCACAAAACTTTGCAACCCCCAGCTCCCTCCCTAGCACCTTCCCAGGCAGGCAGATGGTATGCTGAGGTTGAGTTGAGTACTTCAGTGAACATTGGCCAGCTTAAATAAAAAGGGTCCCCTGAGTATGTCTTTGCCCTTGGGTGAGGTAGGGTCTTCTCCTGGATTCCTGATCTGGAGTCCTGGAGTCTCGGCTGGCTCTCAATCGCTGGCACGGTGTTGGATCTCTGCCCCTCTTGACCCTGGTCTCTGCAGGGCTGGAATTACCTGGCCCAGCAGTTCCAAGATGCCCCCTGTGGAGAGGTAGGGGAAATTAATCAGAGAGTCCTTGAGCTGTTCTGCTTCTTTCTCAGCTCCAAACTCAAAGATTAAATTTGAGACTAAAACTAGTCTCCTGTCTCTGAGTCAACCTGCCCCTCCCACTAAGGGGCTGAGCAGCCCTGGCTCATCGTTGGCCCAGCAAATTGTTTTTCCATATCACCCCATGCAGAAGCCTTCCTATTGGCCATAGCAGGAGTTTCTAATAGTCAATTCTGTCCCCAGCCCTGACTCCAACTATGCTGGGAAGTGGGAAATGGTGTCAGAGGGCTCTGGTACCAATTATAGTTGTTCCTTGGTGGGAACCCCTAGAGGCTCCGTTTGGCCCTGCAGAAGCTGGTAAACTCGAAATGGGGGTTTGCAGAAGGTACTGTCATCCACTCCTGGAGTGAAAACAAAACCTAGCGAGAGATCCTAAGGCATCGGTCCAGAGACAATGGAACCGCACAGGTGTCTGCCTCTGTTAGCGGAACCCATCCTAATGGAAAGTGCCCCTTTGGATCAGATTCCTCCAGCTCTGGATAAGGGTATGACATGAGCTACAGGTTCTGTTAGCAGGGCCAAGCACTATTCTGTGTCCCTCTTGGGTCCTTCAGAGATGGTTCTGAAAATGTCCTTCAAACCTAGGCCAAAAGTTAAGGCCACAGCACAGGACAAATCCTTAATAAAGGATCATGTGACACTCTCTCAGGGTGTACAGGACTGTCTGGCACTGTGTTACTCTCCTGCCTCCAGTGAGAGGGAGTCTTGCTTTTGGTAGCTGAGGGTCAGCTCCCTGACACTGCCGCCCCTTCAGCCACTCAATTACTCTCCTCAGGGCTCTGCCAGTCCCTACTTTGCCTTTCAGGTTAACACTTGGTGTCTCCCTGTCCCTGAACTCCTCAGAAGCATCCCCCTGTAGTATCCAGCCCCTGGACACTCAGTAATTACCAGGTAAGCTATTAGACAAAGAGACAGTGAACCCACAGTTTGACTGGTACAACTGGTACAACTCAGGACCAGGTCCTTTATAGCAACACAGCGCTGGAATCTACTTACAGAGAAAACAAATATAAGTTTATTTGCAAAGATTAAGATTTAAGTGTTCTTTGAGTAGATGCGGCCATGTATTCCACTTAGGTGTGTGTGCGCCAGAGCCAGAAAATTTTGTCTAGCATGATCCGTAGGGGGATGGTGCTTGCCATCTTGTGGTTGTAGCCCCTCCCCTGGCTATATCAGGCAGCACATCCCCACCCCCTTAGTTCCTTCTCACTGCCCGGGGCTAGCGTCGCAGCTCTGTGTGGTTTTCATCTCACAATCCCTTCTCAGTTACTGAGTGTTTTCTCTGTATATCGTTTTCCCTGTTGTATACCCTGTTTACTGTTAGTGTTAGTATAGTTAGTTGCCCTAGGTGATTTCCTCACTGGGGTTCAAACACTGTCCATCGTGTGAAGGGGCAATCCCCATCAGTGATTTTTATGAGGCGTTTGCTCTGTTTGGGTGAGGGTCATGCCAAGGCACAGTGTTCCATCTGTAAATTGTTCACAAAAATGACTCAAGTGGCTAGAGCCCTTTGCCTGAAGCAGCACCTCCTCAAGTAGGCCATGAGGCCTGTTTCAGCACCGCAGCGCATGTCAGATCAGTGATCGCCCTTGGGTTCAGTGAATGACACCACTCTGCATTCCAGGGCTGGCATCTCTCCCGAGAGATGGAGAAACCATTCTCCTTCCTCGAGTGCACCAAGGAAAAGGTCTCAAAAAAACCAACTGGGACTGTCACAGGTCTCCTGGAGACCCTTCTTCTTTGTCTCAGAGGAGTACAGACCAGCACTACACTACTGCTGGTACATGGGATGGTGGAGATCCTTCAAACCACTCTCTGGTATGGTGTAGAGACATTCAGGAGCCTGTACTGTTGACTCTAGTTCCAGCCTTGAGGTCTGTTGAATCTGGCACTGACACCAGCTGTCTCCATGTCAGCAGCATACCAGGCAGCAGCAGATCTACTCTGCCCATTGGTTCATACATCCAGGACTTTGCTGGGGTTACGGCAACCTGGTTGCACCTCGCTGGTGCTGTCTGGGCGTGTCGCAGAATCTCGGGGTCCATTGGCAACCTGGTTTTCCCCCTGCCACAGACTGCAGAGTTGAGACCGCTGCCAGGCCCAGCACTGAGGACCTCCTTGGCACCAGAACACTCCTGGGCACCGACGTTATCTTGGTGGCAGATCCCGTCTCCTACCTCAGACCATCTGCTGCAGCGGCACCACCACTGACCTTGGTACCAGCCCCACTCCTGGCATCAGATGCAACTATGGTGTATTTGGCACTGGCAGTGCAAGTTTCATCGTTGGCACCAGTACCTTTTTCCTACTGGGTAGCAGGTGAGTCAGACCAGCTGCTTGTGCCACTGGATCTAGCTCCACCACTGCCCCCAGAGACCCAGGACTTGTTGGGATCCATTGCCCAATTGGTGCCAAGGACCATTCTTGAAGCATCCGTGGTACCAAGATCAGCACGCTCCACAAAGTCAGGACAGGGGCCCCTAGTCTGGGGCCTAGTGGCCATCAATGTCCTACTTGTATCCCCAGTGGCCTCCCTGGAATCAGTGGCATGCTCCTCCATCTCACTCCTCATCCCGTTCCAGATCAAGATCACCAGGCACATCAGTGGCTGTAGTTGCTGATCCACCACAAGTTCAGGCATCAGTTGAGCTTCCCCTCTTGGAACTTCTGGAGTTGTCCCATCCAGGTCTAACAGTTCAGGCCCAGGACCCATCCCTAGTGCAATTGATCACTTCATTGTCATGCCCTGATGATTCAGCAGTACCAGGCTCCTCTTCACTCCTGGTGCCAGGGGACTTCAAGGCCTACTAGAACCTTTTGTGGCACATGGCTGTTACCTTAGGCATCCAGGAAGAGCTCCTGAAGGAGAATATTCACAAACTACTGGATATTCTCCAGCTGTCTGCCATGGGAACAGTAGCCCTCCTTATTAATGATGCATTTTTGGAGCCTGTAAAGGTTCTTTGGAGTACTCTGACTTCAGTGCCACCCACAGCAAAGCACTCAGAGCATCTCTATTTTGTACCTATGCATGCATATTATGTACCTTTGATGGCTTCTATTCCCACTGAGGCTAAGGAATTTATTTCCAGTGCTTTCAGTTTCCCCAATCTACAGGAGGGGTGAGACCTCTTCTTGATCTCTGAAACCTCAACAAAAATATCAAATACGTTAAATCGGAATGACTGGTATGCTGCTCTGGATCTTCTGCACACTTTTTTTACCTTCTGGACACTATTTTCATGTGACGATTTTCCAAAGCCACAGACTGTTTCTCCACATTATCATGGTACACTGATATTATCAGTATCTGGTACTCCTTTGATCTGTTCTCTGCTCTTTGGGTTTTTACCAAATGTGTGGTTGTATTGACAGCGTACCTCAGAAAGAGGGGAATTCATATCTTCCCAGACCTGCACAATTGGTTACTAAGGGGCAAGTCCAGGGATGAATTTCTTTCTCAAGTATTCCTCAAACTACATTTACACGATCACCTGGGTCTCATTATTAACAGAGACAAGTCAACGTTGGTCGAATTCATTAGGGTCTTAATAGAATCTACAAGTTCGAGAACACGTCTACCAACAGACTGTTTTCAGGAGATTCGTCATTTGTGTCTAGAGCTGCACTCCCAGCCTTTAACTTCAGCTCGAGTGTGCCTAAGGCTGTTGGGTCACCTGGCTGCTTGCACTCAGGTGGTCCAATTTGCCAGGTTGCATCTTTGCACTCTTCAAATGTGGCTGAGGACAGTTTATCATCCTACTCATCACCCCTTCAACAGATTGGTCTGCCTCCCTCCGCTGATCCTGGACTTTTTTTTAAGTGGTGGATGGTTCAGGGTAATGTATTCCAGGGTGATTCCTTTACTGGGTCCCCACTGACCAGGACCACTGTCACCAATGCCTCCTTGATAGGCTGGGTAGCACATCTGGGGCCTCTGAGAGCTCAGGGTCTGTGGTCAGAACAGGAAGCTATGTTTCATATCAACATTCTGGAACTTTGGGCTATTTAGAATACATGTCATGCCTTTCAAGATTGCCTTGGGTGGGGGACTCAGTGGTACACATTCTGACAATACCACTGTGATGTATTATGTGAATAGACGAGGAGGAGCATGCTCAAGAGTGCTTTGCCAGGAAGCAATCAGGCTTTGGTGGTTTTGCATTGGAAAAAACATTACTCTGGTGGCTCATCACTTACTTGGAGCTCAGGATCAACTCATGAGTCACAAGTAGTCTCTGGAGCCCAGTGTCCTGTGGTCCATCTTTGCAATTTGGGGCATCCCTATGATCAGTGTATTCATTGTGAGACACAACAAGAAATGCAGTCTGTTTTGTTCTTGAAAGAGCTCAGTCCAGGCTCCCTGGCCAACAACTTTCATCTGGGTTGGGAAACAGCATTTCTGTATTCTTTCCCTCTAAACCCAGTCATCCCACAGGTAATCCTCAACCCCCAGCTGGACCATGCCAAGGTCATCCTTGTTGCTCCAGCATGGCCAAGGCAATGTTGGTTCTCAGGCGTTATTGATTCAGCCTCCCGTATCTCTTCCTCTTCATCTTGATCTCCTGAACCAGCAACACAATCAGATCTTGAATGCCTCACTCAGCTGTTTACATTTCACTGTGTGGCTGCTCCATGGTTAAATGAGGAGGAGGAGGCTAAAATTTTGGAAGCTGTTGGACAGCTTTTACTTAACAGTAGGAAACCCTCCATCAGACTGGGTTATTTGGCCAAATGGAAATGTTTTTCGCTGTGGTCATTGGCTTGTGGGGTTCAACTGATGTTGACTGGTATTCAGAACATCTTGAAGTACTTGTTGCATCTTCAGTCTTCAAGTCTTGCACTCAGTTTATTGAAGGTCCACCTGGCATTGGTTTCAGGAGTTCATCCACCCATCCAGAGAAAGTCGATATTTTTGAATGCCATGGTAGCAATGTTCTTGAAAGGAGTCCTTATTTTCACCCACCGGTGAGAGTCCCTTTGTGGGACCTCAGTACGATCTTAGTGGCTCTGATGGGACCTCCATTCAAGCCATTGGTGGTCTTCTCCTTCTCTTCTTCTGTGTCAAAAGACTGTATTTCTAGCTATAACATCCATGAGGCGAGTGTGTGAGTTGCAGGCTTTGATGGCTGAGCCTTCTTATACTCTGTTCTTTAAAGACAGTGACCTGGTGGCCACTCCCTAAGTTTTTATCTAAAGTGCTGTCTAAATTTCACCTGAACCAGGGAGTGTATCTACCTGTGTTCTGTCCTAAACCGCTTTCAACCCTGGAGGAGCAGCATCTTCATTTATTGGATGTCAGGTGCTGCCTCGCCTTTTACCTGGACAAGACTAAACCCTTTAATTGTTTACCTTATATGTTTGTGCCATATGCAGACCAGATGAAGGCACAAGGAGTCTCTTCACAGATTATCTCTAGGTGGATAACTTCCTGCATCAAGACCACATATGAAATAGCGCAAGCTATGCTCCCTCAAAGGGTGCGAGCTCACTCGATGAGGGCACAGGCTATGTCGGTGGCGTTTTTAAGTGACGTTTCAGTATTGGACATTTGCAGGTATGCCACTTGGTCATTTGTGCATATGTTTACCAACCCTTATGCTGTTACCATGGCATCCAGAGAAGATGCAAACTTTGGTAGAGCAGTCCTGCAATCCTTGTTGAAGTAGACTCCAGGCCCCTCCTCCTGCGGGTACTGCTTGTGAATCACCTATGTGGAATACACGGCTGCATCTACTCAAAGAAAAAACGGTTCCTTACTGTAACTGTAGACTTTGAGATGTGATGCAGATGTATTCCACCACCCACCCTCCATCCCCTCTCCATTGGAGTCTTCACTCTTTGACATTTGGTGCAAAAGTACTGGGGCGGGGGTTCAGGGTGCCATCTCATATAGCCAGTGGAGGGGCTATGGCCATGAGGTTTGAGCACTGTTCTCATGGGTCCTGGTAGGCAAAATTCTCCAGCTCCAGTGCACTGAGTGCACGCACACCAAAGTGGAATACAGGTCTGCATCACATCTTGAAGAACCACCATTCCAGTAAGTAACCATTTCATAATGTGCAAAGATAAGAAGACCAACAGGTTACATGTAAAACAAAAGGTATAACGTGCTTCTTAGAGTCTAAACTTAACAGACTAAAATCCTTTGGTAGTCCCACACCTTCAACCTCTCTTTATGTTCTGTACCCAGCTGCTATGTCTCTGTCCTTGTTCAGACTCTTCACTCTTTGAAGACGGAGCTGTGTATTTTGCCTCTCTTTATACACTGCCCCTCACATTGCGCCTCTGAGCTCAATTAGGGCATCGGGGCAATAACGTAAGAATAAAGTTGGGAAAGGGGAGTCAGCAGCAATGAGGCTGCTGAGTGGCAGGCAGTAGGTTTGTGTGTTGACAGCAAGAGAGAAGGAGGCAATCAGCAAACAAAGTGCCAGCACTGCTCGTATAGACCTGTGGAGACTGGGCTGGTGAGGGAGAACGATGGTTTATGCAGTCTCCATCATGATGAGGAATTGGGATGACAGGCTCCTCACCATCACCACAGCCTTTTGCTCATCTCCCTTGGTTCTGTCTTCCACTGTGGCCAATCATGTACTTCTGCATTTACTGTCAGTGCAAGCAGAGGGCAAAAAGCTCAACTCCTGTGTGTGTAACTACCTGCTTATTAGAAAATCAAAATCTAGGAAATGAAATTTTCAGCACAAATGTGAGAGCAGAATTTTGCTCGTACAATTCATGGAAAAAATTAGCTGTTTTGCTTGTATTAATTTTTTATTTAAACACCAAATGACATGGCTCTTAGTTAAGGGAACAAATGTGGATTGGCAAAATAGCAGAAGTCAGATGCAGTATTTTGCCTACCAGTAAGTGCCCCCAAGAAATGCCATGGGTAAAGTAAACAGGTGGGATTTCTGTGATGCGGAACATGTTCTTCTTTTTCTTCTTGGAAAATCACACTCAATTAGTCTGGAACATTGAATAAGCTTATGCTAATGAAGTAAAAGGGTTCATTAGGTTCCACAACAATATATGCAATGGATAAGGGAACAAAATTAAATATTTGCTCTGATTCACTATAGAGTCAAAACAGCAGGAATATCACAAATAAAAAGGTTTGAAATTTTCAAAAAAATCCTACAGCCTCAAACTATAAGCAATGGTGGAGACTACGGAATAGAGTAGAGTTGCATAGACCATAACTTAAATAGATTCTTTCTTACCCTCCACTACAAATCTGCTTCTTTGTAATAGTCACCACTCCAGCCTGACCACCCCATGCCATGTGGATATGTCTACACTGCAGCTGGAAGTGTGCCTCTCAGCTTGAGCAGACAGACTCACTCTAGCTCAGCTCCAGCTAATGCACTAAAACTAGCCGTGTGGCTGTGGTGGCTCAGGTGGCAGCCCGGGTTCTCAAACCTACCCAATCCCCTGGCTCCGAGCTTGGGTGGCTCACCCAAGTCTCCGCAAGAATTGCAACGTTCACACGGCTATTCTTAGTGCTCCGGCTCCAGCCAAGCTAGTTCAAGTCTGTCTACTGAGGCTGGGAGACTCAGTCCCAGCTGCAGAGTAGACATGCCCAGTAGGGCCAATTCATCAAACCGTCCCTAATTCAGCAGAGCACTAAAACTTGTGTTTAAGTCCCATTGACTTTACTGAGATTTAAGCATGTGCTTAAATGTAAGGTGTGTGGGAGAAGATCTATTTAAGCAAAAGGCCAATGTTGGCACAAGAACAAATGGGTATAAAGTGGCCATGAGTAAATTTAGGCTAGAAATTAGAAGAAAGTTTCTGACAACCAGAGAGCGAGGTTCTGGAACAGCTTCCCAATAGGAGTAGTGGGGGCAAACCCCCTAACTAGTTTATAGTTTGATAGGTTTATTATATGTTGCAGAATTATATGTTGAATTGCCTGTGATAGCAGGGAACTGGATTCAGTGACCAAGGGGTCACTTCCAATCTTATGTGCTTAAGTGTTGTCATGAATCAGGGCCTATGGCCCTGAACCAGATTCTACTGAAATCTATGGTATAGCTCTTAGTGACTTAGAGGATGCCTACACAGCAAATAAAACGCTGTGGCAATGAGTCACAGAGGCCAAGTCAACTGACTCAAGCTAACAGGGCTAAAAATAGGAGTGTGGATGTCGGGCCTCAGGCTGAAGCCCAGACTCTGAAGCCCATTGAGGGGGGAGGGTTGTGAAGCCCGGGCTCCAGCCCCACCATCTACACTGCTATTTTTAGCCCTGCAGTGCAAGCCCCGTGCGCCCAAGTCAGCTGACCCAGCTCTGAAACTCTCTGCTGTAGGTCTTTCTTTGCAGTGTAGACGTACCCTAACTGGTGCAGTGTCAAGAACAAAGTATGGGAGTGTTTTTCCAGCAACAGAGTTTGCTCTCTTTCAACAACAGTACTTTGCAATTGTACTCCTAGCATCTTAGAATGCTACAAAACAATACACATAATTCTAGCAAAGTTTACAAAACGTGCATGCTGCTGCACAAGCCATTTCACATTTTTCTTCTTCTTTGAATAGTCGCGCAGGTGTAACAGTCCTGAGCACTGGCTAACATGACTTCTGTTTCAGTTGTGAGTGGGTAGCACTGATACACAGGACAACTGCATGACTCTCTTTAGAAGAGCCTGAAACAGTTCAAGGAACAAATAACCGGGCCCATGTTTCACCTGGAACCAAAAGTGGCCCTGTTTATGTATTTTATTTATCCAGATTTAAATATCGAAAAGACCCCTATCCAAGGCTATAGGTACCATACGGTACCATTAACACCATAATCAAATCTCAGCAGCAGTAAAATAATTCAACCAGAATCAAAAAATGCCTTTCTGCCCTTTTATTGTGGGAAGCATTCCTCTCCAAACCCCTCTGCAAAAGACACCTGTTTGAATGTGCCATGAAAATCACCAAATTTGTGCTATTATGGGCCAAGGGGGAGAGCAAATTCCAGAATCTTGGAACCCTGCCAGCCACCCCCTCCTTTTTTTTTTTTCTCTCTCTTTTTTTTTTTTTAACAATGAGGGGGATCCAATTTGAGTACCATAGCCGGTCGTAGCTGTGGCAGCATGACACAAGGAGAGAGGTGATCCATCAGGTAGGTCAGTCCTGGGTCATTTAGGACTTTTAAAGTCATAACTGACACGGTAAACTGCACCCAGAGACCAATGGGTAGCCAATGCAGGTACTAGAGCCCGAGATGACCCGTGCCTGCCGATAGTGGGGGCAGGGGAGGCAGAGTAAGGGCATCAGGGTTACTAAGCATGCTGAGTAAGTGTGAGCATGCTCAGTACAAGCCAAGCAGCAAATCTGGCGGGATATGTGACCCCATATGCCCCCTTACCTCATGTCTCACACTACAGCACTATGTGGTGTTTGCTTGAAATGTCCTTTTTAAAGTCTCTTGCATGACATGGAAGTAGGGTTACCATTCGTCTGGATTCCCCCAGACATGTCTGGCTTTTCTGAGTTAAAAATAGCATCCGGGGGGAATTTGTAAATGTCCGGATTTCTCTCCCCCCCCATGCAGAACGCCCATGGCTGACAGGGCAGCCGGCCAGACGGTGCCACTTGCACAGGGCTCTGGCAGCCAGAGAGAGCCCCTCCTCCGCTTCCCCCTCCGCTCCCCTGCAGCTGAGATCACTCCCTCCTTCCCTCCCTCCCAGCATTCGCAGATCGCCGGACGTTCGGGCCTCCAGCAGTCTGGAGCTCCTCCCCCTGCCCAGCGCGCTGCTCAGCAGCACTCTGCGAGGGCAGGATCCGGGCTATGCGCTCCGTGGGGGAGCGCGGCAGTGTGTCAGGCTGCGTGTGGAGCCCGACACGCTGTTCTGAGCAGCACGGTAAAGGGGCCAGGGGGTCGGAGAAGGGGCAGGGAGGTTCTGGAGGGGGCAGTTAAGACAGGAAGCAGGGTTGGATGGGTTGGGAGTTTGGGGGGGCTGTCTGGGGGTTGGGGTGTAAGGTTTTGGGCAGTCAGGGGACAGGTAGGGGGTAGGGTCCTGGGGGGCAGTTAGGGTGTGGGGGGTCTCAGGAGGGGGCAGTTAGGGGACAAGGAACAGGGAGGTTTAGGTAGGGGGTGGGATTCTGGAGGGCAGTTAGGAGCAGGGGTCCCAGGAGGGGGCAGTCAGGGGACAAGGAGCAGAGGGATTTAGATGGGTCGGGAGTTCTGGGGGGGAGCTGTCGGCGGGGGGAGTGGTTGGATGGGGCATGGGAGTCCTTGGTGTCTGTCTGGGGATGGGGGTGTGGATAAGGGTTGGGGCAATCAGGGGACAGGTAGGAGGTAGGGTACTAGGGGGCCAGTTAGGATGGGGGGAGGGTCTCAGGATGGGGACAGGTAGGGGATAGGGTACTAGGGGGCCAGTTAGGATGGGGGAAAGGTCTCAGGAGGGGGAAGTCAGGGGACAAGGAGCAGGGAGGCTTAGGTAGGGGCTGGAGTCCTGGGGGTCAGTTAGGTAGAGCTACCATATGTCTGGTTTTCCCCAGACATGTCCGGCTTTTTGGTCCTCAAATCCCCGTCCGGGGGGAAATGCCAAAAAGCCAAACGTGTCCAGGAAAATAGCTGTGCCGGCATCCTGCCCCAGTCCCCTGCTTACCTTGTGGCTCCCGCAGGCTGCGAGCTGCAGGCGGATTCCCCAGTGGCGGTTGCTGCTGCTCCCCCCAGACACCTCAGCTCTGTGTAGCTGAAGAGCTGAGCTGCCCAAGCGCTACCGGCTTCACTGTTTGCTGGACAGCCCCCCGACCTCTAGACCCTGCGCCCCCTGAGCCTGAACATCTAGACTGTTTTTACAGCCCTGCAGCCTGAGTCCTGCAAACCCAAGTCAGCTAATGGCTGTGTAGACATACCCTGAGTGTGTGTGTTCTCATGGAGTTCAATAGTTACGTTAACAAGAGCATATAATGTGGCATTTCAATAGGTCTAACACTTTATTGAAGGTGCAAGCTATGATTTAAATTCTATTTCTGCACTGTACAGTGTAATTTATTTATAGCTGTAAATAAAGATGATTGTGAGGATTCTGTCTCTATAGAAACTGCTGGTGGACTAAACCTAAGAAATCTCTTTTCTTTGTTCTCTCCCTCAAGAAGGTCAAGAACAGATTGTTTTCTTAGTCAGAGTTGGTAGAAATTGATATATTTGGCATTTGAACATTTTTAATCTCTTTTGTGAGTAACAATCTAAACATTCACATTTGACAGGATTTACTTAAAAAGAATTGTCCTCAGTTAAAATGTATCTGTGTATTCATGGCATTAAGAATTCTTCTGCATCCCACCCCATTGCAAAGGGGGAAATTCCAAAATAAAAAACCTATGTTAACCTGTAATGTCCATCCCTAAATAATAGAAAGACTAAATATACAAAAAAAATTACAATTTTGGCACAAACTTTGGAAATTTACTCATTTAAACAATACAATACATATAAAATTGTCATTGAATGTCATGATCCCTTTTATACCAAAAATGTTTGTTTGGGATGCTATGAATTCAATGACAACAGACCTTTATTTTATGTATAGCAAATGCTTTCTGTTTATCATGTATAATAATTTGTGTACAATGTTACTATTTCAATATAAAATACATTTTTGTTTAATCTTTCAGTTGGTTATATTTGTTTTGTTTCCTCATGGTCATCTTATTTGCTGCGTTGGTACAAAACTGTTTCAGGTGCCAACAGCTTGGGAAAGTATTTAAATACACAGAGGAACATTGCTATTTCCTTCCATTCATACTCAAGGAGAAAAAGAAAGAGAGAGAGAGAAACTGAGGTATATGATGTATCTTTTAAGATAAATATTATACAACAAGATTTGGTCAGAACACTTCAGCTGTTGAGTCAAAAGTGAACACATTAGCAGCATATAGTCAAGAAATCCTGACTTCTGAAAACAGGAAACCGATTGGAATTTCAAAATCACAAGACTGTAAAGAAGAAATGCAATGGGATTGGAGAAGTGTTAGGAACAGGAGCAAGGAAAGATATATGGTCTGAAGAAAGAAATGATGTGCAAAGTGCTTACTAGAAAAGCAGAGAGATTTGGGATGAGTTAAAATACAAATGGAACAGAAAATATTACAGGAAACTGTAGACATTGATGGCAGGATGAGAGGACAGAGGAAGGAATGTTAAAGGCAGATAAAGGAGGCAGTTAGAACACTGGCCAAGGGGATTTTGATTATCCTGACATTGACTAGGAGAGGTAGTTACGGAATGAGCAAGGGAGGGTGTGTGTTTTTGGAGATAGCGCTGAGCTGTTTCTTCACACAGCTTGTGCGGGCAGCTGACAAGATCAGTCTGTTTAGAATGTAGTTCTAGGAAATTAACCAGATAGGATAAATAGGAGAGAATGTAGTGATCACCTGTGAAGGAGGGATCGTACATCACTTTATTCTCTCAGGTCATGTTTTATTTTTAAAGGCTTTTCAGGTTTCAAGTAAAGATATTTCAGACAGGCCTGCCTGCCTGTCTCAAGAGTTGGTAATGGTAATACAGTGTTTTGCAGGAGCCTGAAAATATAAATATATATATGCATTAAAAAACAACTACATTAAACGAACATGAAAGTTGCAAAGTCAAGCACTCAAAAGTTACAAAATGTCAGAGTTAATGCTGCCTATGTTACCTTAATTCAGCCTCCTTGTATGTATGCATTATGATATGGTCTTTAATTACATGGTCACGTTCTGTTTTTTTCCACAGGACCCCTGCCTCAGTCAATGCACAGGCCTATATGAATTTTGGAGCCGGAGGCATCTAGAGCCATCGCACTCAGCGTGCAGGATGGATCTGCTTTGTGGATCAATCGGAATTGTGTAGTAAAGATGGCTGCTGACCAGAGGAATCCTGTTTCATTTTGTTGCAGAAATTAGGAAGTGTGCAGTGAATGAAGCCGAGAATTGCAAGTTGAGAAAGGAGGTAACATGGGTGAGTTGACTAAGCCCAGTACTAAGAGCACCTCCTGAGTTGTAATCCGACTATAACAGTTTCTGTGGGTTTAGTCGATTAATGTATCCTCTCAGCCTCAGGGTATTCACTTCTAAAACATGGAGAGAATTCTACCTTCTGCTTACCCCACAAGGGGGTTAATGTTTATAAAATGTTGTTAGAGAAATACTGAGAGTCACCAAATTCTACACACAACCCTGCAGTTGCTGGCATCCTAAGCGTTCCCGCCCCCTCTCTCCAAGCTTATCTGCATAAATATCTTTTGAAAAACTAGCCTAAATATTGTAATTGTGCAGAGATCCCAGCAAAAGCTCCCTGGGCTGCAGCTCTGCAGGAGGAGGCTAGTGGTGGCGAGAAGTTCCCACAGCCATTTTCTATAAACTTCAAATGCTGTCACTTCATAAACTGATGTGAGCACAATGGAGTGATTTTCTTGGGCGGAGGGAGGGTAAAACAGTGTTTTGCAGGCTTAGGGTAGGAGAGTTTTGTGGTTAAGGCATGGGACTATGAGGCAGGAAATCTGGGTTCCTTCCTGAGTGCCATAGACTGTGGGTAAATCACTTAATCTCTGTGCTTCAGTTCCCCGTCTATAAAACAAGGATAAGAATAGCTAGCATTCCACAGGGGTGTTGTGAAGCTGGTTGTTACTGTCTATGAGGAAAAGCCCCCATTCACTATGAGTTTTAATCAAACTATAGCACTGAATAAGCAGGTATTCTAATACTTTGATGTATCCCTAATATGAATCTTTCTGCTCGGTTTGTGCCCTTATCTGGCCACAGCCTGCCCTGGAAAGGCATGGAAAATCCCTTGCCTACATCTGATCGCACACCCATTAGCTGCCACTCAGATAGAAAGACAAAATTGGATAATCTGCCTTTCCAGCAGTTTTTTTTTTTTTACGTGAATGTTAGATCTGCGGGAAGATACTGTGTCTGAGTGAGATTGCTGCCATCAGCTGTAAAACTATTTAAGGCCCTAAGACAGCAAGGTACTGAAGTCAATAGGAATTGGAGACCTATATGGGAGGCAGAGGATCTCCCATCTGCCTATTGTGAGGTTACTACACCTTCCTCTGAAGCATCTGGTGCTGGCCACTGTCAGAGACAGGATCCCAGACTAGATGGATCTTGAATATGACCCGTTCTGGCAATTCCTGTGTTTATTACTCATAGAACTAAGCAATTTGTTTTTCATGAGAAGTTTTTGTTGAAAAATGAGCTCTCTACATTTCTACATTTTTCCATAATATCTTTTACCAGTATTTACCAATACTCCCCTGCTTCAGGAGGCTTGATTCAGTTCAGCTCCAGGGCCATCAGTCTTGTCATTTGCTTTAATGGAAGCCAGATTGATCCTGAATCATCAGTGTTCCATGAAAGCTTATGTTTCTTGGATCATGAATCCAACAGAATGGGAAAGATGCCCGCAGGGAAACAGTTACTGATACTATCTAAAATGGCCGCACAAAGCTACTTGGGAAATTATTCCAGTTTTAAGCATTGATTTTTTTTCAGGTTTTGTTTTGTTTATTAAAAAATGTTAGTGTTTTCTTTCTTGGCAGGTGAACCTGGTGGCTCATTTATAAGGGCAAGAATCAGTTTGTACGAATACAGTAGAACCTCAGAGTTACAAACACCTCGGGAATGGATGTTGTTCATAATTTTGAAATGTTCGTAACTCTGAACAAAATATTATGGTTGTTCTTTTAAAAGTTTACAAGTGAACATTGACTTAATACAGCTTTAAAACTTTACTATGCAGAAGAAAAATGCTGCTTTTAACCACCTTGAATTAAATGAAACAGGCACAGAAAGTTTCCTTACTTGTCAAATCTTTTTTTTTAAACTTGCCCTTTATTTTTTAGTAGTTTACATTTAATACAGTACTGTACTGTATTTGCTTTTTGTTTTGTCTCTGCTGCCTTATTGTGTACTTCCGGTTCCATATGAGGTGTGTATTTGACAGGTCAGTTCGTAACTCTGGTGTTCATAACTGTGAGAGTCTACTGTATTTTAAAAGTTCTCTCTCTTAAATTACATCAAGAGTTGGCCCTCTGTGATGCTAGGATCTGCAGACCCACTTGGCACATGACAATGGTAAATTTGGAGTATCAAGTATGTCTGTTTTACAAAAAATTACTTTGAGGTTTTTGCTTTCATGTACTAATTAGGGGAATTTAGCTTAAAAATGGAAGCTGATATGTTTTAAAGCCCTTATTCCCTTTTGGCTAGATTTTTGCTGCCCTTGTCTCTTGCATGTTGGATTTATTTGATTCTCAGATTATTCTTGAGGGGTTGGCTCCCCATTCTCCATTTCCAATACAGATTTTCTTTAACTCTTAGATCTTTGTGGAGCCTGTTGTAATGCCACATTGTTTGGTTCTTATAGTTATAGTAGCATCTTTTAACCTTCTTCTACACTTGTTGATTTTAATTTTTACTCCTGATTGCTTGTTACTAGATAGATTTTTTAATAGATCCCAAATTTTCTTTTCTGAAATCTTATAACTTTATTCTGCTGCATGCTGTGATCCCATTCTGTACTACTCTGAATTCAAGTAGCCTTATGGTCATTAGTTCAAGTCTTCCTTATTATTCTCAGTCAGCTTCTCTTTATCATTAAGAGGTAGGTTCAGGATGGCTTTTCCAGTCATTGATGTATCTGCTTTGAGGATCATTAAGTTGTATTATGTATCATATTCATATGAGGACTTCCTTGATGATGTGTGTTTGGATGCATTTTGTTTACACAAACTGGTATCTGTCTCTTTTTGCCTCAGTTCTCCATCTATGAAATGGAAATAATACTTCTTTTCTCTCACTCTGTCTTGTCTCTTTAGATTGTAAATTCTTTTGGCACCAGGGTCTGTCTCTTACTATGTGTTTGTGCAGTATCTAGTACAATGGGGAATCTGATCTCAGCTGGGCATCTTAAATACTGCTATAATACTAATTATGCTACCAAAAATAATGAATAAATAGGAAATGTTTGTGATCTGTTCACTGAGTGTGGAAATTCAATAAATAAATTCACTGAAATTAAAAGGTAGGAAATTAAAAAAACAGTAAAAGAAAATACTACTTCACACACCATGTAATTATACTGTGGAACTCATTGCCACTGGAAGTTGAGACCAACAACTTAGCAAGATTCAAAAAGGGACTGGATATGATGAATATGCAGAGTTGTCATAAATAATAAAAAATTGGAAGAGCTATTAGAACCCATGGTTAAGGGATTAAGCCAATCTCTAACTACTAGAGTTCAGGGTGACACCTATATGGGGCGCAGATCATCCCACATCTGCCTATTGTGGGGCTATTATACCTTCTTCTGAAGTGTCTGATGCTGGCCACTGTCAGAGACCGGATCCCAGATTATATGGACCTTTAGTCTGACTCAGTCTGGCAGTTCCTGTGTTTCTTTCTATTACTCATAGAACTAGTCAATTTGTTTTTCATGATAAATTTTTTGTTGAAAAATGAGCTTTCTACACTTCTCCATTTTCTCACAATATCTTTTACCAGTATTTTTATCATTCATTTTGAAATATTTTCAACATATTTTTGTTCACTCAAAACCTGGTTTTTGCTAAGAAAATGTACTTTTGGTGATCAAAAAATTGATAATGTCTAAAACAACTAAAATGTCAGTAAAAATATTGTGTCAATTTTATCCAAAATGAGAAAGGGGTCCATTTTGTACCATGCCAAATGAAAACAACTTTAAAATTTCCAAATATTTCACAAAATCTTTGTCCTGTTTTTTGACCAGCTCTAATTACTAATTATTTACTCAGATTTACATTTTAGTAAGAAAGAGACACCGGCAGAGTTCTGAAATGGCTTATCTATATGTCCACTGAATGCCAGATTAGTGCAAATGATACTACTTTACGATTGACTCCCATTTTACTTGTTTTCTGACCAGCTTACTTACCCTGTGGTTTTCAAGTCACAACAGAATTTGTCCCAAACATTTCTAATGGAGCTGCACCAACTTCCATCAAGTTGGAACTTGGCCATTTCTTTTTAAAGACCGTTCAATTCACAATACAGACATAAGAAGAAATGTTTCCTCACTATATGAACTGTCAGAACACAGCACTGAGGAAAGTGGATGCTGTTAACTTGATAATGGGGAACCACTTTTATCGCCTCTTCACATCATAACTGAGGAATTTTTTTTAAAAAAGTGCTTCTAGGTGACTGAATCCTCTAGAGGTGCTGCAGTTTGTCACATTAGATCAAGCTTTTCTGAAACTTCTGAAGAACCTTCAGATAAAAGTGTTCCTTGGCAAACAAAGTCACTCTCAGATGCTGGGCTGTACAATCTTCTAAAACAAAACTGCAATTAATTTGGAAACAACCACCATGCCAAAGAAGTTTTCATTACACTTAAACCAAAAATGTAAAGCAAGCCATTATTGAACAAATTTGTTGTGGGGGTTTATCCATCTAACCTTGGCACTTTTAGCTCGAGTGTTTTGTTACTGCTTGCTTGATTCTTGCTTGGCATAATAATTTGTAGTTGTGCATAGTCTTCTGATTACTACCTGCATAGCCTCTGTGATTTCAGACTGTTTGAAGAACATTCTGCTATTGAGATACCATTCAAATATGCAAATACACACAGTGGGAATGCCCACAAAACACACTTTCCCATATAACTTTTTATTTTTGTAAAGGAAGATAAACATTAAACAGTGGAAAGAACAAAAACATCATAAGGGTTGTGAATAGGAACCAATGTGAGATGATAGAGAAGTTCTCCAGATGAAAGTTCTGGCAAAACAACAAATACGCTATCCTTGAAAGTCATGAACATTGTTTTCATTTAAAAGCAGCTCTCACATGGGCTACATAGCAGTTTAAAGAAATCTGATTAAATATTTTAGACTACACTGTCTGATATTTATTATCAGAGTGTCTAACCCCAAACACCCAGCACGTTAATCTGCTGATGACTTACCTAATTTATAAGTCCCCCCGCCCCCCTTGCTGAGAACATCAGCTAGGGCTTCTGACTCTTGTGTATAAGTTTGAAACCTCAACTGGCTCAGACCAGAGGCAGGGGGCAGACTGAGGCAGTGGTACTGTCTGTAGAGGAAGAGGGAGGTTTGTGGAGTTCAAGGCTAGGCTCAGTCAGCACTAATGCAAAACAGGGGGGGGAAATGATCAGGAGACTGGGGCACATGACTTACAAGGAGAGACTGAGGGAAGTGGCCTTGTTTAGTCTGTACAAGAGAAGAGTGAGGGAGGATTTGATAGCAGCCTTCAACTACCTGAAGGGGGTTTCCAAAGAGGATGAAGCTAGACTGTTCTCAGTGGTGGCAGATGACAGAACAGGAGCAATGGTCTCAAGTTGCAGTGGAGGAGGTTGGATATTAGGAAACACTGTTTCACTAGGAGAGTGGTGAGGCACTGGAATGGGTTACCTAGGTAGGTGGTGGACTCTCCATCCTTAGAGGTTTTTAAGGCCCGGTTTGACAAAGCCCTGGCTGGGATGATTTAGTTGGGATTGGTCCTGCTTTGAGCAGGGGGTTGGACTAGATGACCTCCTGAGGTCTCTTCCAACCCTAATCTTCTATGATTCAATTCTAAGTTTAGAAAGCAAAGGGGAAAATGGTAGAGTCCCTTCCTTCCCCTTAACAATCTCAAAGGTGCTTGGGTGCGGGACATGGCCTTTTAAAAAGGCATTTTTTAGATATTCTGCAAATGTTTGTGTATTAAATTATTTCACTCTTAAACTTTGACCTATTGCTAGCACCAAATGATTGAGAACTGTGGGTTTGAGATTGTTACAGTTACACTTTATCTAGTAGGAAAGGTGCTTTGCAACATATGATGAAATCTCATATTGGGTATGACTGAGGATGAAGTCCAGCCCTCACTGAGTTGAGATGACGTCAGTTACTGCATTTCAAAAGTTCTCTAAAATACTATCCCATTTCTAGTCCATAGCACAAAGAAGTTTTTGGGGTTTTTTTTTTTTTTTTGCTAGTGTGAGACCAGAGTGGGGGCCCCGCTTCCAACACAGATACAATAGAAGAATATTCAAATTGCTCTCAAGGATATTTATTGGCTATTGTGATACAGGTGCCATGGGTTACAATGCAGACGTGAATTTGAAAGGGGCAAATGGCATGGCTGAAAGGTAGCTGGTAATGAGCTATGGAGCCTTTCTTCTCGAGGTGGCCAGCTCAAAGCCAGATTGCTTTGGTAGTTGAAAGTTATCATATAACAGCAGTTCAGTGGCCTATGTGAAATGAGTATAGTTGCTAGCAAACAAGGGGTCTGTGTCATTAAAAGCACCATCACAACTGAAATCAAGTAGCACCTTTGGTAGAGAGTCCAAAGTGGGAATGGAGATGGAGACTGATTTATGATCTCACCGTTTGCTTGGGGCAAATTAATTAGACAGCCTGGGGAAAGCTGCAGGGCCTGCGCCCGTGCCCATTCCATGGCTGTATGGCTTTGAACTACAGAAAATATCCTTTGGGAAATGCTTAATGCTTCCGATTCAACGTGAAGACAGTGTGTGCTTGTCTCTCTCTCACCCACAGAAGTTGGTCCAGTAAAAGATATTTCCTCACCCACCTTGTCATTCCAACTGGCAGCGGCTACGGGCTCACCAGCAATGGTATTAACTAAAGGCTCAACGTTACAACCCAGGGGAGGAGGTTCTTTTAATTTGGTGCCCTAGTTTTCAGCTGCTACCTTTACAAGTGATTAAAAGATTTTCATTGATCTGATCCCGTTCTTGTCCCTGCAGTGAAGATTCTTTTATTTATTAGTTTCTTTTCTTTTTCTTTTTTCTTTGCAAAGCAGAGGGCCTCACCTTGTGAGGAACTGTGTGCCTCCTGGGCCATACAGAGTCTCTTCACTCCCATTTTTACTAGGAGCTCCAGGCTCTTGGCCTATCCCAGGAGACGTTCAGCGTCTTGCTGGATCTGGCTCAGAAGTTGTTAGTGGTACTGTGGCAGCACCTACAGCTTCCAGTGAGGGTCAGGGCTCTGTTGTGCTAGGTGCTGTACATACATATATCAAAAGATGGTCTCTGAGCTAAAAAGCTGAAATGTACACCTAATTTATCCAGTGTGGTATTTTTAAAGTGCCTCTCACCTTGGTGTCTATGCAGTGAACAAAATCATGGGGAGGCATAAGAATCAAAAAGATCATAAACATACAGAGCTAGATCCTGTGTTGTGCTCTGATCCCTTTGTGCCACTCAGGTAGCACCAAGGGATGGATTCTGTCCATAAACAGTGGCTGGAGAATTCCCTGGCTGGTTAGAAACTCCCAAGTGGTGTCTAGGGCCCTTAAGCAGGGCCCAAATCACTCACTACAAGTAGCTGGTCCCCACCATCTCTCAACTCACTGGGCTTTGGAACCCATGTCCCCTGCCTAGCAAGTGCCGTTTAGTTGAGGTTGAGTCCCTCAATTAGGGTATGCCAAGCACAGTTCTGCTGCCCGTGATTCACACATCCCTTTATTACTCCTGCCCCAATCAACAAGGAGACAGGAGAGCCAATAGCGGCCAAAAGTGATCATTTGAGCAAGCATTTGATCCTTCCTCTCTCCACTGTGTAATAACTGAGCTAATTTAGACTCAGTTGAGAGTCTTATTACACACCGCAGAGCTGAAATCACGGTTACCTAGGTCTCAGCATTAGACCTGCTTTGGGACTGTCTCTCTGATGCAAGAGGCTGCCCAGTGCACACCAGCAGTGAGGCTCCCCCACTAACAGCTGAAATCACTGAGAACTATGTTAAGTAGTGGGCCCTGAAGACATCCTGGCCAATCGGCTGGCAGGGCAGCCAGCAGAGAGGTGTGGTGATCGGCCAGCAGTGTGACTGGCAGAGAGGACTGCGGGACGGCGATTGGACAGCAGGGCATCTGGCGGAGAGGCGTGGTGATCGGCTGGCAGGGTAGCTGGCGGGGAGGAGCTGATAAGTGAGTGCCTAGGCAGTGGAGTGAGTAAGGTGCCTTCTTACCCACCCCCCCTCCACCCAGAGTTGGAGGTGAACTCTGCAGGTGCATCTCTGAACTCTGGGTCTGCACTGACCACGGATAACAACTCTGAGTGGGGTGCAGAGAAGGGACAGGCACAGTAAATGGACATTTGGTTGCTGAACTTAAGAATCTGAGGGGAAAAGGACACTGCCCCAATGTACTCTGGGGTGGGCCTTTTGCTCATGGTTTTATTTTTATGAATCCTGCTTGCAGCGTTTTCCCAAATTGATGCCGGGTGACTTCGCTCCTTTTATTAAAAGTTTCTTTTTTACACTCAGACTCTGTGCTTGCGGGAGGGGAAGTACTGCCTCTCAGAGGCACCCCGGGGTCGTGTGTAATTATCCCAGGTCACTGGGTGGGGACTGGAGCCGGTTTTGTGTAGTATTGTTGAAAAGGAACCCCTAGATACTGAACCCTGCCCTTGTTGCTGCCGATTCCAACGGGCAGAAGGGCTACATATGCTGTATTCTCATTGCAATCTCCTAGCCACAAGAACACCTGTCTAAGATTTTTTTTTTTAAACCCTGTTCACACAGTTAAGGTGCTTGTTGAGCTTAATTAGAAGAATTTGAGCTAAAAATTGGAGGATCCTGTTGTTAGCACCAAGTGCTGTTGTTGAAATTGATAGAAAAACTCCCCTTTACTCCAAGGGATGCAACAGCTAGGCCAGAGTGCTGAATTTTCCATCTGTTTTCATACTTCCAGGTGAGCTGTGGCCCATTAGGAAGATGTCTGATAGGGTTAAGCTAGCCCGTCAATTGGGCAGCAATAAAGCGGAAGGGTGGGCAAGAGTGGTAGGAATTGCCACTGCCAGACACTCCTGAAGTAGGAGGCCGAGACTGACCAGGAGGGTATTCTGCCCCTGCAGACCCTGTCTCCTCCCTCTGTGGAGGAAGAGTGTGGCAGCCTGGAGGAGTATCTGCTGGAAGACACTGGGAGAATGGGGGGAATGCAGACTTGCCGTGAGGCGTGAAGCCATTTTCAGTAACACAGACACCATCAGACTGGCACTTCTTTGTTTGCTTATGTCATTTCTTTCCTCACCCGGTGCCTGAGTCTGTTTCTGTGGACTGGACAAACAGCTGAGAGGGCAGAGGTCACCGGTCAGCAGTGGTGGGGGAGGCTAGCTGAGGCGTCTGGTCAAGAGGGAGAAGCAAGTGGGGGAATGGGTCAGAGGAATTGCTAACAGTATTGCTAACAAGAGCTGGTGCCTTTTGATATTTTGCTAATATGTTGTTTCTTTTATTCTATTCAAGTTCTTATACAGCCCTGGCCACCCTATTATCCAAGCATCTTCTAGAGATGCATGAAGTGATGTGAATGATATCTGTCACATGCCGTTGGTTCGTTCTTCCTCCCTCTCCCCAGGGAGAAATTATGTGGGGATTTTTAAATGCTTATTATATTAGATATACAGTGTGCCCTGTGCTTATACTGGCAAAAACAAGGGCGAAGACCTGCTCCTTGCACTTGGAGTGCAAGGTTGTGGGTTGAGTGGTGGTTCTTAGTTCATGGGGGAGTTCCTTCCACAGTCTGGCCCTGGCCCTGGAGAAAACCCTGTCTCATACATGGCCCAGCTTTACTCCACTGTGCCTGAGGAGACGAGTTGTTGAATGTGGTTCTCATCCCAGAGCTCTAGGTGATCTTTTTGGTACCCTATGCTCACTCCTTTAAATGCTTTGATGACAGGGACTGAGAACTTGAATCCGACATGATGTTCTAGAAGGAACCAATGTACTGAGCGGGGGACATGACAGATATGCTTGCAGCCCGACTTGACCAATTGTAGCTTGTGAGCATCTTCAGCCGCAGGGGAGCACATTGTGGCTGCAATCTCCTCAAAGTGCCAGTCAGCATAACCTCTGTCTTGCTTAGGTTCTGCTTTGTCTGGATGTTCTTCATCCGTATGATCTTGTCCACGCACTAAGCCTGCCTAGTAACAGTGGGGTTGTCGTATGTTGTGAAGGATAGATAGATAATACAACAGATAAATATTCCATTCCAATTTTAAAGCACTTTAAAGCACCTTGTCTCTTCATCTGTATGCCTGACACATTGGACACTACAATAATACAAAAATACAGTTTAAATTACAATATTAATTAGTAAGAAGAGGAGGATAACTTGCCTTTAACAAAAATGTCTTATTTTTATTATCTGTGGGGGGTGGTAACTTCTGAAAACAGAAATGTGATTTTATAATGTAGGGTACATTTGATTTTATATTATTTTGTTTAAAATGTTTAATGTGAGAATTAGTGTACTCTCCTGCAATCTAATTTCAAAGGAAAAGCTGGGTAATACCAAACCGGACAGCACTGAGTTGCACAGAGGATGTTTAGGTGAAAAGTCACTGTAGTTATACATTAATTAAAATCCAGTATGGGAAGCACTTTATTTGATTCCATATTTGATGGAAGAACCATAAATTACTTGCTATAATTGATATTGATCTCCAGCGAGGAACTGAAAAATTATCTGTTTTAGTTAGAGGAAAGCACAGTTCACACCTATCTATTCATATCCTGCACAAAGCATATACACAGTTTCCAGGAACTGAACCTATAGTTTCAAAGTGTTCTACTCACGCTTTTTGTGTCTGTTCTCATTTTAAAAAGTCTCCAGACTACTGCTGGAGCTCAGCGGTGCAGTCACTTAGCAACAGACATTGCAGTTACAAAACTACTAAAACTTATCCACAGCTATATCACATGAAGCTATGAGGCGATCCTGTCGGATGTCTTAAGGTAAGCAGGCTTAGATGTGGCCAACACTGGGATGGGACAGGAACTTGTAAGGTGCTTCAGGAAGTGGTGTTAGTGATTAAGTAGGTCATATATTTCACTCGAGTCAATACTGAAGCAATACCCCCAGACATGGTGTTAGGGAGACTAGTCTTCATGGAGACACCTTCTTGATAAGGCTTTGAAACCAAGCTCCTCACCACCTTTGCTCATCAAAGATCCAATGACACATTCTGCAGGAATAGAGCTGTTAACTCACCAAATTTCAATGTGAGTACTAGCATTCTGCCTATACAAATTGCCTCTGCAATTTCAATTATTATTCTTAATTTCCTGTTCTAAATTGTTGCATAAAATTCTTATGTTAAACACCTACTACCTTCCAGCTCAGAATTGATGCATTTAGTGACATAAGAAGAGATTCCTCTGTATGTGTGTAGATTATATGCAGTTATGCAGTGTGCATGTTTAAAAAAAAAAAGCATATATGGAGACATCTTTTTGTCAAACTTAGTTCTTAATATAAGAAGACATATATTTGTATTTATTTTGATGTCCTGAGGATAACTAATCAAACTGCTAGATTTTCTGGTGAGGCTGCTAAGATATTTTTAAATAAAATGCCCCCCAATTTTTTTTATATAACTCATATCTCATGTTTTTTTCAAAATCTGTAAATTTGCCATTTAACAGATATATATGAAGTCAAAAGAGTATAGATAATATAAAAGAGCATGTTTTAACTGTCTTCCCTTATGTCTGTATTGTTTTGTGACTTTAATATTACATTTATGGGTGTTCAAGATATATTTAAAATATATATTTTTATATATATATTTCTGAAAAAAATCACTAGGCATCATATAGATTTTGGCAGTGCATTTATATCTTAATAGCAGCCTCTTCAGTACATCTATGAATCTGATTTGCTTACTTCCGGTTGTTGAAACACAATTGTCATAGTGTCTGAAGATGCACAAAACATTCTAATTTTTGATACAAGCTATGATGATTTGGGGAACCTATGTATGACTTTTGAATTCTGATTACTGTCACGAAGTTAGTATGAAGCTGCTGCTATGAAACTTGCTGTATCACTGTGGCCAGACCTACACCACAAAGTTTTGTGGGCATAACTGTATTGGTCAAGGGTGTGAAATAACCAACCCCCCTAGCCAATGTAGCTATCCCAATAAGAGTACTTCTGTCAGCATACCTAATCTCATAGAATCATAGAAATGTGGGGCTGGAAGGGACCTCAAGAGGTCATCAAGTCCAGCCCTCTGTGCTGAGGCAGGTCCAAGTAAACTGTCTTAGATGATCCCTGACGGGTGTTTATCCAACCTGTTCTTAAAAACCTTTAACAATGGGGATCCCACATTCTGCCTCTGAAGACTGTTCCAGAGCTTAACTGCTTTTATAGTTAGAACAGTTTTCCTAATATCTATCCAAAATCTGCCTTGCTGCAAATTAAGCTCATTATTTCATGACCTACATTCAGTGGATATGGAGAACAATCCTCCTTATAACGGCCCTTAATGCAGTTGAAGACTTTTATCAGGTGCCACTTCAGTCTTCTTTTCTCAAGACTAAACATTCACAGTTTTTTTTAACCTTTCCTCAGAGGTCAGGTTTTCTAAACCTTTTATCATTTTTGTTGATTCTCCTCTGGACTCACTCCAATTTGTCCACATCTTTCCTACAGTTTGGCACCCAGAATTGGACACAATATTCCAAGCGAGGCCTCACTAGTGCCATGTAGAGTGGCACAAATATGTCTTCCTGATTTTGTCCTTACATGCTTGTGTTATTATTTTGTTACTCCTCATTATCAATTTGTCCATGTTTCCACTTTTTGTAGGATTCCTTTTTGATTTTCAGTTCATCGAAGAGCTCCTGATGGAGACATATTGGCCTCTTACTATTCTTCATATCTTTCCTTTGCATTGGAATAGTTGGCTGTTGAGCATTTAATATTGTCTCCTTGAGAAACTGCCACCTCTCCTGAACTTCTTTATCCCTTAGATTTTTTTCCCAGGGGATCTTACTTACCAGTTCTCTGAATTTGTTGAAGTCTGCTTTCTTGGAGTCCATTGTCCTTTTTCTGCTGCTCTCACTTCTTCTTCCTTTCCTTAGAATCATGAAATCTGTCATCTTATGCTCACTTTCATCCAAATTGCCATCCACCTTCTGATTTGCAAATAATTCCTCCCTGTTTGTCAGAATCAAGACTGAAATTGCTGTCCCCTTGTTTACTTCCTCCACTTTCTGAAGCAAAACTTTTCCCCACTACATTCCAAGAACTTATTGGAAATTTTTGTGATTTGCTGTATTACTTTTCCAACAGATGTCTGGGTCATTTGGAGAGGTGGTATTGCCATGTTGATAGAAAAACTCCTTCAGTCTGCATAAGTTTCATCTAAGCTAAGGGACTCTGGTGGTATAGTAATACTGACAAAATGTTTGTAGTGTAGATGAGGCCTGAATGTATCTATTTAAATGTGGACTCCTCCATGGACTGGCAGAGCTGTGTCATGCCTCTGTCAGACCAGGTAAAATGGAGGGTCATTGGAACTCAGTGGCCACCAGTTCAGGTGGAAAGACCTGAATGATTATGGGTTAGCTGGGAGCTTGGGAGAAGACACTTCCTTTTACTTCTCTGAAGGGAAGGGGGAAGTAGAGGGAGTGGAAAATTCCCAGAGTAGAATAAAGAGACAGAGGGGTGACAAAAGAGGCATTTAAAAAGGGGTCTGTAATAGTCTAGCCCCATCATAGGCCGGGTTGGCCAAATTCAAGCTGGCCAAACTCAGTCCCCCAATTCCCTTGGCCTCTCAGAAACAACTTTGTGCCCCTCCTTGGGTTGATTTTATTAATGTACATTAGTCAAACCCATGCCTCGTATCCCTGAACTCTAGTCCAGACACATATATCTCTGGCCCTTTAGTGTCACCACCTCCAGCCCTTAGGCTTTGCTGCCTCTGCCATTCACAGCCTCTGGTTTCCCAGGCTTCCTTCTGGCTCACCACAGTCTCTGCCTCCATCACTCAAGCCTCCTTGCTTCTGGTCTCTCAGCCCTTATATCTCCTTAGAGCTCTCCTAGCTGCAGATGCTACCCTGCACCCCCTATCAAGTTTGACAAGAGCACAAGTATTCAGGCACAAGAGTATTGAGCCTACTTTTCTTAAAGGGGTCAGACACCCTATGATAGGCTCATGGGGGAAGATTGAGGGGGACACACAGGAAGTTTTGGACAGGAGAGGTGATGGGGATAGGAACAGACTGGCCAGGATAAGGGACAGCAGGCTAGGGGAGAAGGCTCCATGTTTCATAATACCATGCATACATGCAGCAGAAGGAACTTGGCTAACCCCAGACAACTCTGACTCTAGTCTAGAAAGTGTTCCGGAATGGTGAGGAAACTGAGGCAGGGGAATGCATGTACTTCCTATTATTTTTGTATAGATCTCTGTATTTCTCATGAGATTAAAAGCAATGGTTTTAGAGCTATGTGAAAAGTCTGTCTGTGTTCTAAGAATTACTCCACTCACATGGCCCCTGAAGAAGTAAAACTGTGGGCCCAGAATGCCACATGACCGGAGTTCTGAGATAGAGTGCGGTTAAGCTATAGGGAGACTCTGAGGGGTCAGCATGGTTTTAAGGGCTGGGCAGAGTATTGTGTGGCCACAGCTCCCAGGAGGGGTGCCAGATAGAAGATTTGCATCCTAAGAGTGTGCCCAGATGCCATAAGACTCTGTTTAGACCAGGGGTTCTCAAAGTGGGGGTCGGGGACCCCTCAGGGGGTCACGAGGTTATTACATGGGGGGGTCGCAAGCTGTCAGCCTCACCCCAAACCCCGCTTTGCCTCCAGCATTTATAATGGTGTTAAATATATAAACAAGTGTTTTTAATTTATAAGGGGGGGGGGTCACACTCAGAGGCTTGCTATGTGAAAGGGGTCACCAGTACAATAGTTTGAGAACCACTGGTTTAGACACTGGGGATTTAAAACATCCGGGAATTCAGCAGCTGGATCCTCTCACAGCAGTCTGATGAGCGGCCAAAAGAGGGTGCTGACTGGCACTGTGACTTAAGTATTGTAAAGTCTAAATAGTGTGTATCATCTTACAAATTTGTCCTTCAAGATAATACCAAATGAGGCACAGTCAGTTAAGATATTAATCATGCATGTTTGAAGTCTCTCTCAATGATGCTATTTTATGAAACAGCTTTTAAGGCAGTTATAAAAATGGTTCTCTCCCCATTAACACCTACACACACATTTCATCAGCCTCTATTTCACTTCTGTAATCTTAGAGCTCGATCACTCTATTGTGAGCAATAAGCTTGCTTCTCATTGTATTCACCTCTGCTAAATAGTGGAGGTTACTGATTCAAACTGATTCAAAATTGTTTGATTATACTGGCGGTTCATTCTTAAATGTTCAAGAGACCAAATAACCCAATGTAGCCAAATTTATTGTCTAAAGAAAAATGATACAGCCCAAAAAGGAGACAGACATACCTCCTTCTCACAGTGTGTTCACCTTACACAGAAGGTGTGCTACAAAGAGATGCATTTCAGCTAGTGGTATAGGGTGATTTCACAAATTACAAAACTTTACACATCACTAAAATCCAATCCCCTCCCATTCCTAACAGTTCCTTCACTTGTTTTGTTCTGTACTTTTCTTATCTCTGTTTTGGATACTATTTTCCAAACGATGGGCATAGAGGTACATCCCAATCTGTACTAGGATACACCATTCATGTATCTTGGCTTTGACAGGTTTCCTATTTTCTGAGGCCAAAGCTGACTTCAGCTTTGCAATGTGTTGTGGGATACTTGACATCGGTGAATAGAATTGTGGAGAGAGCATAATATATTCAGTAAACATAATTTCCCATCACCCAGATATATAATATATGTTATATTAATTCCATGCACGTAATACCTATTAATGTGGTTTATACTATGCCTAACATATATTTATTGGTTAACAAGGTAATCTCAGAATGTCAATTTCCCCTGTATAAATGCAGAGTCATGGGAATAGTTTCTGGAGGATGCACAGAGAGTACTGTGTATAGCCAGGGGATGAGGCCAGGTCAAACTTAGATCTTAATGTGGTTCTTTGGGGAACAGTAACTGTTGGGACTGTGTGCACATATGCCACAGAAATCTGATAGCGCCTGGTTTGTCCACTGGTGACAAAAGTTTGAGATATGGGGTGTGTGTGAGGAGGTGCTTAGTCAAAAGCTTTTTTGAGACTCTGCACATGCAAATAGTCATTGTTACATTATTCTTGTCAAGCTTTTCCTCTAGTGCAACTCCTTTCCCTTTTTTAGCTGGGGAATAGAAGCTTATGGGCACAGTGTAGGTGACCACACACTCATCTGTAAAAACAGCTAGAAGTCCTTGTGGCACCTTAGAGACTAACACATTTATTTGGGCATAAGCTTTTGTGGGCTATAACCCACTTCATTAGATGCATGGAGTGGAAAATACAGTAGGCAGGTATAAATATACAGCACCTGAAAAGATGGGAGTTGCCTTACCAAGTGGGGGGGGGGGAGGGGTGTCAGTGCAAACTTGACACCATCAAATTAGGCCTGAATAAAGACTGGGAATTGCTGGGTCACTACAAAAATAATTTCCCCTCTGTTGATACACCTTCTTGTCAACTGCTGGGAATGGGCCACATCCATTTTGATTGAATTGGCCTCGTTAGCACTGACCCCCCACTTGGTAAGGCAACTCCCATCTTTTCATGTGCTCTATATTTATACCTGCCTACTGTATTTTCCATTCCATGCATCTGATGAAGTGGGTTATAGCCCACGAAAGCTTATGCCCAAATAAATGTGTTAGTCTCTAAGGTGCCACAAGGGCTTCTTGTTGTTTTTACAGACTAACACAACTACCACTCTGAAACCTGACACTCATATGTGAAACTCAAATAGGAATTGCCTCACTGAAGTTTTCTCTCACTCTCCTTTGGGAATCTGCTCTCCTTTTTTCATTTTCATCTTGCAGCTCACTATCTCAGCCAGCATGCCATATTTGAATACATTAATTTTTCTGTTATTATCTGAAATGGATTGTTATTATTTGATTGACACAAGAGTAAACTAAGAACCAGTATATAGAGAGTCTTTTTCTTGCTTAGCTGCTGGGGCAGAGAGAAAAGGAAATTACTTGTCACTCTGTAGGGATTAGACATTTAAATGGATAATGAGAATATCCACAATTACACTAGATAGGATAGAAGAAAGTTAGAGATATATAAGCACTCAGGCTTCAGGGGATAAATCAACTGTTAACTGATGGAAGTTTGGAAAAAATTTCCTTATAGATGACAAAATCTTTCATCACAGGGGTCCACTGCAGTGTCTGGTACTGGACATTGTCAGAGGCAGAGTACCGGTTTAGCTGGATCACTAGTCTGATCTAGTACAGCAATTTCTTTGTTCCTGGAGGAGAATAAGGATACATATGACTAGCCTCAGAATGCTGGAAGGATGGGTGGTTGAGACACAAATAGATGGCGAAGAAGAATAATTCCAAAAAAAGATTTGGTCTGCTTCCGCATTTAGTCTGGCAGGGACATAGATCAATTTACAGCAGGGGCCAAAGACGCTAGGCAATTTGTTTGGGGCTGCATGCTGCCTCCAATCAGTGTCACACTGCTCTGCACTGATGGTGAAATACACCAGGATTCTTACTTTTTACACCAATACCAATTAACACCAAAGGAGCAGGCAGGCAGATCCTGCACAGATTTGGGGGTAGTGGTATAGTGGAATGGGAAGGACGTGCAAATCATGGTTTGTTTGTTTAAGGGGTGCTTTTATCTCCGTGCACTGGGTAGAGCAAAAAAGAACTGTCACTTCTCCAGTGTAATATCATCTAGCATTGTTCTGCTGGAACACAGGCAGAGTTAGAGCTTTGACTTTTCGTCAGTAAATGCATCTGGTGTACGTAAAGAAAACGTACTGGGTCTGACACTGATCTCTCTTTTCCCCAGAGTGAGACCTCAGTTCATCAAGGCTCTTGAGCATGTGTGTAACTTCAGTGGAGTCAGTAGAGCTACATCCATGTAAAAACTGGTCTAAGTGAGAGTAAAATTGGGGTTTTGTTTTTTTCTAAAGTATATTGCATTTTTGGACAAACAGTCGAATTTTCAGCTGGTCTCCATACCTGTGCCTACAAAATGTGTCAGCACATCTGATTTGCACATGTTCCTGCTGGATGGTGTAAATTCCGCAGCCTCCATCAGGGAAGCCAGCTGAAAGTTTGGCCACATAGCACCCAACGGTGTACCCCCATTTACACCATTACTCCTATTATTTATTGATTAATATTTGTATTATGGGAGCATGTAGATGCACCAAGATCTGAATCCATTGTGCTAAGCTCAGTACAACAACATGTTAAGAGACAGTCCCCACCCCAAAGAGTTTACAGTCTAAACAGATGCAACAGAGGTGGGGGGGAGAGAAAACATTATATATCCTAATGTTACAGATGGGGAAATGAGAGGCAGATTCAGCAATACATTTAAGCACATGCACTGAAAGTTAAGCATGAGCTTAAGTGCTTTGCTCAATTGGTGCCTAAGTGACATACTTAAGGCCACAACAGAAGATATGTGGGAGTACCAAGAACCGAACTCAGATCTCATAAATCCCAATCCTATGCCTTAAACACAAGACCATCTTTAATTTATTTTTAGCTTAAAAATACTCTCAAATGATAAAAATGTTCTGTAATTAATTGTAAAGATTGTGAAGAGGTTTTTTTTCCCATAGCTTCTAAGATTAAAGGGATGATGATAAGAAGTGCTGGGTCTTTTCCAGTTCAAGAAGTAAATAAAGAACTAGTTCCATTTTCCAGGAAAACTACATTAGCCTTCTAATTGGTTCTTTTGCTTCTAGGAAGTCCAATAGACTTAGAGTTTCCTGTTGAAGAGAGGTGTGTGACTGAATTTCAGTCCATTCATTTGAAGTGACTCTAAAACAAATATTTGTCTGAACTTTGAATACCAGAATCAGAAAAAAAAATGTTTATAAACATACACTGACGTTATTGATGACATGCTTGGCTCAAATAACAAAAGCTTATCAGCATAGAGGGGCTCTGAAAGTAGTATTTGTAAATGCCTAATATGTGTGTAAGTGAGCGATTTCCTGTAAATCAATGTACCTTACTTTAGATTTCAGCTTAATGGCAAACCTGACCTTGAAAACAAGTGACACAATTACTTTTGATCTCTTTCTGAAAAATGCCACATACCATTTGCTATTTTCTCTTCTCCTTCTAGCAGAAAATTTGTAGTCCTAATAAGCCTCAATTCAATTAAATGAGCAATATAAATCTGGAATACCTAAATGTATAATCAGGGAACAAAAACTGAGTCCTTGAATGTTCTTTATTAGAGGATGTCCCTTAATAAACAGATAACTACAAATGCTATAGCTGACGACACATGAATGAAAGGGGGCCTTGTTTTTTTACTGTTTCAAGAGTGGCCTATTCTGGTCATTAAGAAGAGGGAAAGTAAACATAGGAAGCATATTGATTTAGAGAACAAACATCTATGAACCTACCAAAGAGAAAAAGCACATTCATATTCAGCCGTAATATCACAGATGACAGGCTGGTGGTGTTTGCATTTTCTACATTTCTAGTATTAGCAGCTTTTTAATGGGCAAGATCCTCAACTGATGTAAATAAACATCACTGTATTTGAAGTCATTGGATCTATACCAATCTACATCAGTCTGAGGAGATGGCCATATCTTCTTCATATTTGTCATTTAAAATATATCATGATAAACAGAAGTCTAAATTCACTGTACCCATTGTAAGTGGGTTTAGCCCTATTGCTGAGTTGGGTTCCAAGCTCCATCTTGCACTTAATTTCCAAATCAACATTTAATTCTAATGCACCTACTCTGTCTAGCTGAAAATTTTAGGTAGATTCATTTTGTTTCTTACTAATACAGTTCATGCTGTACCTTTTCTTATAAAGTTAAAGGAATGAAAAACTGTATTGCCACAAAGAGGCGGCCTTCAAAGACATGATTCAACAAATGGTTTCTCTTTTATAAAGAACTGTAAGCAAACAAAAACTGTTGTATCTTTCCCTCAAAGACATCAGATTACCAGGATGTCTTTCAAAGAGCTGTTCCATTGGCTCAGCTGGCAACTATATTTGCCAGGTGATGTAGGTAAATATGTAACCCTCTGCTCGTTGAACTAGTACTGTTTGCAAACCTTTGCTCCGATAGGAGAGATCTTGGTTCTGGTTTCACATGTGATATGAATTTTTAAATGAGGGGAAGAGAAAGAGTCTTCATTTTAGTATTGTACATAAGTAATGGAAAATATTGTCACCACTGTATAGGAGACCTAAGTTAATAGGCATCTTCAGGAATCCACCTCCATTATTAGTGAAGAAGTGTTACAGAGAAACCTCTTACTCTGTGCACAAGAGGATAGATAAAGAGAAGATTTCATAATTGTCCTTCCAAATAGAGAGTAATTACAGAGAGCGAGCACCTCATGTATCTAAAGCACTGATGGAGTTAAGGGGAGGTCAAAGTTAAAATTAGTATGTTAGAGCAGGCAACTGGGAGCTGGGACTGCAGAGCTCTATTCCTAGCTGTGATTTTGAGCAAGTCCTATAGCCTATGTCTCAGTTTATTCATTAGTAAAATGAATATTAGTATGTACTTACCCTACAAGGTTTTTGTCTTGTGAGAGCCACCTAGTCTGTTAATATTTCTCTGAGGAGAGAGGATATCAAAGCATTTTACAAACAGAAACTAACTAAGGTAAAGTAGATACAGTATTCTAGCTGTGATCTGACCAGTCTCTTTTTCATTAATACTGGGCTTCAAGAGGCCAATATCAAACCAGATACAATTTAAACTGGCACAACTATTGACTTCAGTGAACTTGCAATAATTTCTGCCAAGTCTGAATGGGTCATGTTATAGCCCTGGTCTTGAAAACATTGGCACACATAAGTAACCGGGACCATAAGCATATAGGAACTCAGTAGGACTACTCTTCTAGATAAATGTTTGCAGGATTAGGGGCCTATATTTTGCTGTTTGAATATTAATAATACTGCAAATGACTATTACAGCATTTAACTGAAATATCCACTATTTCTAATTTTACTATCATTATATAAAACTAGGACGTAAGCAAATGATAGCACTGTTTGATCTGAAACCTACATTCTGCAAATACAGAAAATCAGAAATTATTATTAACAGCTTGAACACCGATAACTAAGAATACCACCTACAGTATATTATAAAATGGTACAAAAGACAAAAAAATCATCTCAGTAATGAATATAGACCTACAATACATCTGGTGGTTCAGGCTTTAATTGAAATCAAAGAAAAAACATTGACCTCCGTGCGAATAGGAGCAGGCCCTCTGCATTGATGGTTTCGAGGAGCTCTTTAAAGTAACCTTTAATCCTTTTCCAGTTCAGACTGTTCCTTTTAATCTGCACTATAATATAGCCTATGTTCTGAATAGCTCTCCCCAAAATATTTATTGTATTTTTGTCTCTGGCCCATTACACTGTATTTTTTATGTTGAGGGCCAATAATTGGAAGGATTCAAATCCCTCAGCTGTGTCTGCATTGTGGCTTATTAGTTCATGCAGGTGAGCGGGTCACCCAACACTGTATTTAAAATTCCAGCTCTGTTCTCTGCAGAAATCTACCTTTGTGCAATTAACCCAACAAAGTATTATCTCCTTGCAAACGCCCCCATACAATGGTAATAAAAGCCAGAACCGTATGTTTTTTTGTGTGCTTCAGCCCCCCCTCGTTCCCCTGCACAGTCTCCCTTGTTCCAGCTACTTTTCTTCTGTGAAACTAGTCCAACCTTCTGTCTTCACCCCATTCCCCCAGCCACAATTTAACAAATGACCTCCTGGGTACTGAGAGAAAGTTTAGCACAGCCAGCAAAAAGCAGGCTCCAATATAGTTCTTAGTACTGAAATTGTGCACAATCCCTCGGATTCTAGTGGATTAGTAAAGTGATGAGTTCTGGGGCCAGTATCAGATGTGCTGTAAGCCTTTGAATTCATTTACTATACGGGAATGTTCTAGTAGAGAGAGTGTCTTGCCCATGTTGTTTGAATCCCATTTTTGGAATAAGAAACTAATGCATTAATCGAAAGCTCAACGAAGCTGGTAAAGTAGATTGGTTGTAATGTGTAACCACCCCTTACTGTCCTATGGAGCGAGGCTGGACTAAAACTGCCCACTTCCCCTGTACTCTCCACCTCAGGCCACGTTGGGATGCAATCACTTCTTTATCTTGGGCTTTCCATCTGTGTAAAATAAAAAGGGCCCGATTCT
Organism: Trachemys scripta elegans; assembly: GCF_013100865.1. NCBI lineage: Eukaryota > Metazoa > Chordata > Testudines > Emydidae > Trachemys > Trachemys scripta. Next base: position 292,811,325 of record NC_048298.1, on the reverse strand, counting down.
TTTCATTAACTTCAATGGGCTGTATGTGTGGGATTTGAAAATATTACATTGTTACATATTACCCTTGTGAAATGCACTGCCCTTATTGACAGGATAATTCAATTGACTGCATGGAGGACTATTCAGATATATAAGTGCTGCAGGATCAGGCCCATTATCTGTTTAGAAGTATATGTGATAAGATATAAGAAGTAGCATGCAATAGTACTGCTGCTTTTAGTGTGGTGAGTCCCAATTCCGAGTAAATTCCCCTCACATTTTTGGTATTCTCTAAAACTAAAGGCGAGAAGCATGATGTGTGCTCACTTTTACTTTAATGTTTGTCCTGGAAATAAATTTCTTGTTCAGTCCTTTACTGTTACAGGGAGAATAATCTATATTTGTACATTAATGGCTGCCATGTCTTTGTTGCCAGATATAATGTTGCCATCAGTTGTCAGTTTTACCACAGCTAATGTTTAAATAGTATATATAATTGCCCCATAACTTTTTTGTTCTGTTAAGGTTGCAAACCAAACAGGCATATTGTGAAACAATGATGCAATAAACCATTTTATTACATACGTCCCTTGAATGCACCGAGGTCCTTATCACAGAATCAATAAAGAGTTGGGCCAAATGGGTCAAGTGTGATGTGGCAGTTCTCTGTTTTGTAGGAATTCTCTCTATCCCGTTCCCACCAACACCATGTCTGAGGAATTTTTAAGTATATAGTAATGGTGACAACCATCTCCATTGAATGCCTCTTTTAAGTAGGTTAGGCTAGAATTTTCAAGGGAGTCTAACGGAGTTAGATGCTCAAATACTATTGAAATTCAATGGGAGCTGGGTCCCTTAGGCCCCCTCTCAAAATCCCAGACTTAAGGTTTGATTTTGTAGGGTGCTGCAAGATGTGCAGACCCAAAGCACCAGCACCCAGCATCTGCAGAGAGGCATCTTGTAGGGTAGGATTCCATTAGGGCCTGAGTACTATTTCAATACATCTAAAAATATTAACTATTATATAGGTGTGTCCTGTTTGTGTGTTCCATTGTGATTCTTTCCCATGGTCTTCCTGCTAATGGAGTTGTGAGGAACAACTCCTTTTCCTGATTCTTTCTCCTGATTCTGCACACTTCTGTTAAATCTGCACTTCAGCTAGGCCACCATACTAGAATTTTAGTTTTTGCACAGCTCTTAGTCACCCCAGTAGCCCTTGTATAGCCAAGCAAATGTCTCATTTCACAGGTGCTAACTGAGATACCATAAAGCAGAGGAAAGCACAAAGTTTCTCACAGGATCAATACACACTGTTAGCAGTTAGAAGAAACTTCATTTTAATTCATGAACTAAGCAGAATTGACCTGGAGGCAATGAAATAGTCATGGAATGACACAATATCATCTGGAGTTATTTTTCAAAGTAGAATCACACTTTTCAGGAATGATTTTCAAAAAAAGTCATCTATGCAAATGTGTGCACAAGAATGTGTCTGAATCTTGGCATGCACTTCAAACAGTGTTCAACCAATGTGGTATTTATGTTTGCAGATGATCGGGGCGCTAGTTGAGACTGAGATTTTGGGGAAAGCTTTTATGGTTTTTACTTGCTTACACTATGTGGGCACACACACACGTCTCATGCTGCCTTTTGGAATGGAGCGTTAGCTGGCTTCCTTAAAACAACACCAACATTCTCTCTGGCCTGGATCCACAAGGGTATTTAGGTGCCTAAACCCTAGATTTAGACACCTATCTCCCACCTAAGCCTCAGTGTCATCCACAAAGGCGGTGAAGTAGGCAGCAGAATGCCTAGCTCATCTGTGGGACCTGACCCAGTAAGCATGCTCAAAGGCTGCCTAACTCCACAAAACAGCTGGCAGGGTGGGGTGGGAGGAGGAGGAGGAACTTTGGTGGGTCATATTCTTAGGTGCCTATCTCTCCCTATTCATTGTATAGGGAGCTGAGGTACCTCACTCAGGCTTTTAGATCCCATTGTTATTCCAGTGATTTTCTAGGCACCCTAGAAGTAGCCCAACACCTAAGTCCCTTTGTGAATCCAGGCCTTGGTCTGCTTCATGCAAGTCAATGACTTGCTCTTTTTGTCCATAGCATAAATTTTCCACTAAAGCTGCATCTTATTCCTCTGCTTGGTTGCTGTGATGAACCTGTAGAAACATTGATGTCTGCCAGGCCAGCCTGCTAAAATGGAAACCAGTTGGGGCATTGAACTGAGGCTTTTCTGAAGGGAATTTGTATTCTTCTGAAGGACAATAATTTCTGACACGGTCATGCAGGGAGACAGGCCATATTATGTTTAGGCTTGCAGATTTAGAGGTTTATTTTTTTATAGTTTTGATGGATAATAGCAAATTCTATTTTGAAGCATTTATTTTCATCTTTATGTAAATTTTCATAGTTGTGGGAAATTATAGGAGGTCAGAGAATAATTATTTAATGACAGTAGATGTTGAGATTCAGAAAGCGATAGCTTTATAACTGTTAAAACACAAATGGTCAACATCACAGGTCAAAATATACAAAGTAAATCTCTAAATTAATGGAGATATCCTATCCTATCTCATCTCCTAGAACTGGAAGGGACCTTGAAAGGTCATTGAATGCAGCCCCCTGCCTTCACTAGCAGGACTAAGTACTGATTTTGCCCCAGATCCCTAAGTGGCCCTGTCAAGGACTGAACTCACAACCCTAGGTTTAGCAGGCCAATGCTCAAACCACTGAGCTATCCTTCCCCCCAAACCAAACTTGAATCAGTTCTCAAGCAGCATGTTTCCCACTTTGCCTAGCTGTAAATTTTTATTGATGGAAATATTTTTTCGTGTGTGTGTGTGTGTGTGTGTGGTGACATCGACATTTACTGATTAAAAAATCTAATCCTTCCAAGCCTAATTACATTGGTTCAACAGCAGGTTTTTATTTAAATGCATAAGCAAAAGGGATTTTCACTCTGAGTCTTCTCTGACGTTTCCATCTTTCAGCCCCTCGGTCGCCTATTTGCATTCTGTTGTCTCCATCCTCAAAGATGCAGGACTTTTAAAGATGAAGGATAGTCTAACTTGTCCCTAACCTGGGACTCAGGACAACTGGTGTCAATTCCCTGTTCTGCCGCTGACTTCCAGTGTGTGTAACCTTGAGCAAGTTATTTGTCTCTTCACTTTATCTGTAAAATGGGGATAATCCCGAACTCACAAGTGTGTTGTGAAGATGACTACATTATAGGTTGTGAGACACTCAGTTACTATGGCAATGGTGATTACATATGTAATATATATTAGATAGAGTCCCTGTATATGACAGGTATACATGGATACCTTGGGTAGATTAAAGCAGTGGGGCTGGTCGGACATGTTGACTTTTGACGTGTGATTTACGCTGACACAATTTATCATTATTATTATTACTATTACAAGTAGTACCAGAAGAAAACTAAAAGGGAAATGTTTAAGGACCCCTGCTTCCAAAACAAATTCATTTCCCCAAATTAGGGTCTATCACCTATAGTCACAGGGAAACAAGATATTTACGAGGCGAACTAAGAAAGGATTTAACAACAAGAAAGATATACAGATATAAACAGATATAAAACAACCATGAAACAGCTCAGTGGTTTACCAAACAAATGGGCATTAAGCCCAGTCCCCAACTAGAATAAATGGGCTACCAAACAAATAGTCTTAACGTTACAGTTCGATGACCACAGGCTGGATGGGATCAGTTCACTTCTGCCTCTGTTGCAGAGAAAGGGAACCATCATCAGGGAATCTCCAGGACCATACCACCAGGGATCAGGAACCATAGATGTCTGGAGCAGGTCACCATATGAATTGCAGGTAGGTGGTTGATGTTCTTTCGAAGAACCACGCGACTGGAACTCAGGAACACGGGCTGCCTCCTGAGCGGACAGCAACCTGTCACACTATGTCAGCCCCTTATATCATGTCCTGTTACCAGGCAGATGACTTAGGATCATGTGACCCTTTCCCGTTCTTTTGTCTGAGTTTCCCGCCTTTGCTCAGTTGCTGGGCAGGATTACATAAACATTAACCAATCAAAAATTGGACACCACAAAAAGGACGCCAAACCAAGCATGAAGACAGTGCACCGAAATGGAGGGTAGAAGACAGTGACAAAAATAAAACTCCCAACACAAGGGCTCAATTGAAGATTAGATGCCACAAGTGCTCAACACAAACAATTGGAGAGGGAGGACTAACAAGGGTAACACAGATAAGATCATGTGCTTGCATAGCCCACTGGTAAATAGTGCACAATTTGATTCTGTTCAAAGGAATTAAATTAATTTAACTTCGGCCTTGTTCCATTTTTTTATTGTTGTCTTTCCCTAATTCCATTTTTTGCCCTCTGCCTACTCCCAGTTGATTTACATCTTCAGTTCAGCCTATTTGTTTTAATTACATACAATGGTAAGCCTCTTTCACTGCCTCGGTTATGATTAAACATGCAAAATAAGCAAATCAACTCACTCAACTCCCTGATTACCTCCTTCCTCCCCTGCCCATGCTCTCCTCATGGTCCAAGCACTGCCACCCCTACCCCCCCCAGTCAGACAATTCCCCTTAACAGATGTGCTCCTGGTTCAGGGCCGGGGGCTTCTGAGGAACTAAAGTGTCTCCTCTGCAGTTGCTACCTTCTCTCCCGCCCTCCTGAGGAGAACTGGGGTCTTCAACAAGCCACTTCTAGGGGATGAGGAACTCTCTCCCCATGTGGCAGGCAGTAGGGTATGCTCTGACTCTGCTCGCCCGGCCTATAGCATCGCTCCAGTGGAAGCGCTTTCTCTGCCTCGGCTCCCCTGCCTCTTACTGCTGCCCTCCACATTCAGTGCCCTCATGGGGAGACTTGGGGCCTTTAAGAGACCATGCCCTGGGAATGGCGGGGATTCTGGCTCCACGTAGAAGGTGTTGAAGGGGGGTTTAGGAGTCACTTCACCACAGCTTCTGTCCAGTAGATGATGGGAGGATGGGAGAGGGGGAGGAGGAAAAAGGCTCTCCAGTAGCAACCTCCTTTTCCATTGCTACATTGTTTCACTGTACGTCTTCAGGGCAGGGATTGTCTTCTGTTCTGTGTATCAGTAGCGACTAGTACAATGAGGCGTCAGCCAAGGTTGAGGCCTCAATTTGTAGGTGCTACTGGAATACACAGAAGAATGGCAAAGAGGTCTGTCTATCTTTTGTAAACTAAGCTTTTCCTGTAAACTGACCAGAAAGCTTGAGTATTCAAAGTTATTTTCAAGGTCAGTGAAAAGCATCATTGTCTCTGATGGTCTCTTCTTCCCAAAGACCCAACGTGGCTACAAGACACTTGACGCTAAAACATATTTTTTTGTAAGTGTCCTTGTCCAGCATGTATTTTGTTGCATTTACAGTACCCAATGTGGGAATAAAGTGTCTTAATTAATGATTGACTTATATGGTGGCTTTTCTGGTTTCACTGAAAATAACCGATCCCAGACACGCACATGCCACATAACTTTACCACGAGCTACATACTGAACTTAAGCTTGTAAGTACCAGGCTTTTTTTGATATTTGCAAGGCAGCAGATATCTTTATTTTCTTGTGAGTAGCTTTTTCAGATTACAATGGTTTATGTAACAAAAGTGGGTTACTTCCTGGTTTATTAGTTCCTATTTGATAGTGTAAGTATTACATGGTGCATTGGTGGCACGATTCTCTTTCAGATACTGTAGTGCTACCAAATAAGTTACTAAAAAGATGAGTAAAATATATTTTATCAAAAAAAAAAACCCCAAACCAATCACATACACTAATTCACAGAATAAACAAAGCCTCAAAGGACAAACTTCTGTGGCTAAACAAGGAATCAGGGTACCGCAGTTCTGGACTTTGATCATGCCTGTAGTGTTGTGTCATGTGGGTCTGGGAGGCTCTCCTCTTTTCTCTCCTCCCAGTTTCATCTTGTTTTTGAGCGTTGCTTGCCGTTCTTGAAGGTCATGGAGCGAGTTCACGGCTGGCACGCCAGCATGAGGGCACCCACACAGTAGGCAGGGTGATGACAGGCTCACGTTACCAGCAGGTGCGTGCGTGTGTGTTTGTTTTGTATGCTGAGTGTCTGGAATGAACTCACTTTTACCCCCTCTCTCCTGGCAGTACAGTAGAATCCTCACCTCCTGACTGAAGAGGTTCACGTTGCCTGAGTCATAACAAAGCTTGTACTATTGTGTAAAGCTCTCGTGTTGTCATACAGCCTCCACTGAAACTATTTTCTGAAGGGTATAGCGCACAGCTACAGTCTGCACTGCGGAAAAGTGCATATCCACTATGGTATGTTTAGGCTGAAATCCTCAACAAGGTCATCATTTCAGAAAAATTCTTGGGGAGAGGGCAAAGTTGTCAGTTTATAGGACATTATATGTGATTAGATTATATCAAAGTCTTGGGGGCACGGCCGGCTCCAGGCACCAGCTTGGCAAGCAAGTGCTTGGGGCAGCCACTCCAGAGAGGGCCGGCAGGTCCAGCTTGTGACGTTGTGCAGTCTATGTGGTTTTATAAAAACATGATAATAAGTGAATATAATGTAATGGGATAGTTTTAGAAAAAAATATGGTAATAAGTGAATATAACGTAACTGGGATATGCTTCATGGAAAAGGTCTCTTGTAAGGTATCATTACAAAGCTCATAATCTACTGAGTGTGATCATCCTATTTGTAGAAATGTACCACTCTTGTATCTAAAACTAGAAATATAAAACATAACTCTGAGGGCCTATTGTAATTATATAAAGTGTGGGCCATTAAGGATGGTTTGGAATCTTGATGACTCCCATTGTCTGCAGATGGCTGTATTTACCTGTGAGTCTTCCTGTATATGTGTGTGCTGGCAAGTGGGTAATGAAGTCTTGCAGTGACATTGATCATGTCACCTGAACTGGAATCCATCTTTAACCTGGTGCTTTTCCAGTGAGGGGGAGTGGAAACCCAGAGGGACAAAGGGTTCCCGCCTTATGCAAAAGATATATAAAGGGGTGGAAGAGACCAAGGGGAGAGAGGAGCCATCATGAAGAATCCCCTAGCTATCACCTGAGCTGCAACAAGAGCTGTACCAGGGGAAAGAATTGTGCCCAGGCCTGGAAGGTGTCCAGTCTGAGAAAAAACTTACCGAAGCATCTCTGAGGGTGAGATTATCTGTATTCAGTTTGATTAGGCATAGATTTGCGCATTTTATTTTATTTTGCTTGGTGACTTACTTTGTTCTGTCTGTTACTACTTGGAACCACTTAAATCCTACTGTCTGTTTTTAATAAAATCACTTTTTATTTAGTAATTTACTCAGAGTATGTATTAATACTTGGGGGAGCAAACAACTGTGCATATCTCTCTATCAGTGTTACAGAGGGCGAACAATTTATGAGTTTACTCTGCATAAGCTTTATGCAGGGTAAAATGGATTTATTTGGGTTTAGACCCCATTGGGAGTTGGGCATCTGAGTGCTAAAGACAAGCACACTTCTGTGAGCTGTTTTCAGGTAAACTTGCAGCTTTGGGGCAAGTGATTCAGACCCTGGGTCTGTGTCTGGAGCCAAATGGGAGTGTCTGGCTCAGCAAGACAGGGTGCTGGAGTCCTGAGCTGGCAGGGAAAACAGAAGCAGGGGTAGTCTTTGCACATCGGGTGGCAGCTCCCAAGGGGGTTTCTGTGCTCCAACCCATCCCACAACTATTCAGCAGCAATTCGGCAGAGGGTCCCTCACTCCCGCTCGGAGCGAAGGACCTTCCGCCGAATTGCCGCCACAGATCGCAATCACGATCGCGTTTTTTTGTGGGTTTTTTTGGCTGCTTGGGGTGGCCAAAACCCTGGAGCTGGCCCTGCTTGGGGAGGGGTGGGAAAAGTGGATGACACGATAGAGCATATAGACCTAAGAAAAGTTGGGGTATGGGGTGTGGAGGGCAACTGCTCCTATCCCCCTATAGCAAATTATGCCCCTGATTTTCAGCAATGGCCACTTATTTTGAGTGTCTGACTCTGAGATACCTTTGGCCTGATGTTCAGAGCTTCTGAATATGCACAACTCTAAATGTATTCAATGGCAGCTATGGGGCTTCATCACTTATGAAAATCAGGCCTAATGTATTTCAAACTGGGCAACCAGTCATGGATACAACCCAATTTAATGGCCACTTTTGGAAAATCTGGGCCTTCCTGCTTAGTTTAATGGGCCTTCCCATACCAATAAAAATGGATATAAAATATCATGAACCTTTTTGGATAAGGTAAGATCGAACCCTAATATTCGAATCTAGTGGAAGCTTTTTTTGTGGTTCAGAAAAGTTTTGTTCATATTTGTTTGTTTGTTTTGTTTTTTTCACTTTAATAAAATGTCCTGGCTTTGTAATTTTTCTCTTCGTTTCCTGGGCTTGACCATCATTAGTGCACCACAAGAAAGCCTCGCCTGGCAGTATTTCCAGACTCAGGGAGAGTTGGAAAATGCATGCGACAGAGTGTTCTGATGAGATTTCCAGCCCAATTTGGGGCTGTTTTGTTTAGTAGCTTCTCCTTTCAAGGAACGAGTTGGGAGGAAGTTCTCTGGGTGGTGCGGGAGATGGTTAGTCATGTGGCTTTCATTTGCAGCCAGAGCTACATTTACATAAAAAAGGGACTAAAAGGGGGGCTGGGCAATGCCGACATTAGAAACATTAATAAATAAAATCCAAACAAATGACAGAGAGAGAATTGCAGTATGACACCTTAGCCAGAGGTGCATAATGGAACCAGGAGGTCCAGAAAGCATGCAAACAGAGATCAGAGAGGGGCCTCTTAGCACCTTCAGTCCATCCTTGGGGGAGCAGCCCATGAGTTTTTTCTACAGTGCATATTCTAGACTATGTTTCCACTCTTGTTTTATATGTTCAAGTGATGATGCATCCCTATGGAATGGCTCCTAACACCATGCAGAAGAAGGGTAGGCTGTGGGGGTGTGGGGTCCTCTAATAGATCCTGGAGATCTGATTAGGAGCTAGGCAGGGGTGCAGCCTACAAAATTAATACTCCCCTGAACCCTCCCCAACAAATAAGATGGTGCCAGAAATCCTGGCTCATTGAGGTGAACCCTTACCCCTGTTTCCCCCATATTCTTTTCAGCCAGTCAAAGGTGATCTGACTCCATGGCTAGTGTTTTATTTTGCACAGATTGAACCTGTACAGCATTCACCCTGCAAAAATGTTTGCATTTTGTCAGCCAGCTTCTCCATTAAAAGCTGAGCGTGTTCTTTGTTGCTCCTGGTTAAAGAGCCAAAAGCTCCCCAGTGTACTGCATTTCCATTCAGACGCCAGCAGCAAGAGGGGTATGGGAGAGAGATGATGATCACTCTATTTTATAATGATGGGCCCAAACCAATCGAAATAACAAAGGAAAGAGCTACTATGAAGCTTACCACAAGATGGTGATCTGGAGCAGTGTTACTTTAGTGAAAATGTATCCTTTGGTAAGAGTTTAGTGCTATTGTAAGTGTGATATATAGTTGTGTCAGTGATTGGGTTTGAATTCTCTCTCTGTAGATAGCTGTTTAAAAGTTCGCATGACTTACGTTAGCAAGTTTTTTTCTGTGCCATTTGTGGGTGTGGGAGGAGGGGGACTCCGTGACAAGATAGTGAGGGATGAGAAACCCTCCAATTAAGTGAGCTTCGCACAGTTTTTCCATTAGTTTCTCAATAGTGCAATTAATTTTATGTTTTCTGTGCCCCTAAACTCTACTTAAGACAGTTTGGTTCAAACTTTGAGAAGAGCTGATCAGAACCAAAGTCTCCAAACCTTTTACACTTTGCTTCCTGGACCTTCAGCTCCCCAATAGTGTATTGTATATGGAACACAAGGCAAGATCTTGCCCATTGCTTGGGAGCTCTGCCTTCTCAAAGAGAAGGGGTAGGATTTTCAAAATCACCTAGATGAGTTAGTGATTTACGACTCTGACATTTGTGCTCCTAAGTCACTTAGGTGATTTTGAAAACCCCATCCAAGGTATAACCCTGGCTTGTTTTCTGCATTTGTGATGGTAGATTACAAAGAATCCCTCATTTCAAAGACTCTGTAAATAACATGAACTGTGCTTGTTTTCTATGTATCTTAGTAGTCACGCGCATTGTACTCAGCACATCAAAATAAAAACAAACAAAAAATCCTCCAAAATGGAAACAAGTTATTACGAATGGGCATGTTTCTGAGACATGGAATTTAGTTTACCTGACACAGATTACTAACGGCTCTGTATTATGTTGTTCTGATGGCTTTCCCAAGCTTTCCAGTTCAGCAGGCCTGGCCTGGCTACTAAAGAAATAGACCAGTTCTTGCACCTTTTAATCATTTTGTGGTTTTCCTCCGGCTGAAATTCTTGAACTCTATCCTAATTAGTAATCAAACCCTCCCTCCTGCTCTTCATAGCAGTGGAGTGCAAGCAAGACCGTTTGGAAGAGAGCATTTCTTTCTGCCTTGGTTTCTAAAGGTATGTCAGCTTGGCTGCTGAGAGAATTCAGTACCACACTGGACCGGGCTCTGCAATAGGTTGATAACATGAAACAGAAATCAAACCGTAAGGTTGAAACTAAGCTCAAAAGGTAGCTAGATGCTTTCCTGTTGCAGAGTATTATGGTTTCTTATCAGTGACTGTTGCACTGATTGAAGAATATTGTCATCACTGTTCTCCAGAATATATCTTTACAGGGAATATGTTATTAGTTTTAATTCTCTCTCTCTCTCTCTCAATTTACATATATAGAGAAACAATTTGAAAGCTCCAGTAAGATATTTTGCAAGGTCACTAGTACAGGAACAGAATCTCTTGTACCAGTTCAATTGTGTTTTTATTAGTCCCAATGTGGAATTTTGGCTCATCGCTGCTTTGTCCATAGTGAGACTATAGAAAAGGCTGATACCACTGCTGTTGTTGCATTGAGCTTGTTTGTAAAAAGTAATTTTATCAGCTGCTGCCAGACATACACACCCAGTGAGACACGGGAGATTAGTCTTGTCCGGAAAAAAGAATAGATAAGACCTGTTCTAAACTCTTTGGAGGGCTAATATTTCTATTACCTGTATAAAATACTTACAGTAAGTGAATGTTAATTGGAATATTGATCCTGTTGCAGTAAATGTGTATAAGTGATCCTTTACTTATTTAACATGTATTATTTCTTTAGATGTATGAAAATGTATTGTTTCTTTTATCTTACAAAATGGTTTACTTCTATTTTAGGGACTGTCCATAAATCACGTAATGCATTAGGGAATAGGTGGGTCCTCAATTTTGCATGTTTGTTTCAGTGTTACAAAGGGATGGGTGGGTCTTGAAAATCACCAAACTATATGTTATCTAATTGATGGACAGCCTCTTAGCATATATATTACTAGTATATGTCTAGGACACTAAAATTTATTTTTGGTAAGCATTTCTTTTCCTCCCTGGGTAATAATTATCAACAATATGGAGGTCATAAAATAGTGGTAAGAATTAGAATCTTAGCCCAGACTGTGAAATTCAGACTTCCTCAGCCATGGTCCTGCCTTCATGCTATACATGCTACCATGTTAGGAGATCTTCTTACAGCACTCTACTCCCTTGATGTGATTAAAGCATGATACAGTCTTGCAGTGTAGACCACCTAGACTCTTGTCCCAGCAGCAGGGCTGGCTCCAGGCACCAGCTTAACAAGCAGGTGCTTGGGGCAGCCAAGGGAGAGGGGCGGCACCAGCAGCAATTCAGGGGTGGCAGGTCCCTCACTCCCTCTAGGAGCGAAGGACCTGACGCCGAACTGCCGCCGCCGATCGCGGCTTTTTTTCCCCCCCCCAATTGCCGCCGCTGGTCGCGATTGCGATCGCGGCTTTTTTTTTCCCCCAAAAAATGCTGGAGCCGACCCTGCCCAACAGCAGTTGTATACTATGCTTGGAGGGACATGTCAGTTTATAGTCACGATTAAAACATAGTTCAGTCTGTCTATATTGCCAGACCAAAACAAATCATGTTTTCAGCATGTCAGGGGACTACAGTTGGGTAACCAAATTATAGAGCATGCGAGCAGTAATGACACTGCTGAGATCACATCAGAACCTTAGAGTTGAGGGTGTATGAGTAACTTCCCTGATCTTTAGGAGCCTGCAAGAGTAACAGAACATTATGTTTTTATTTTACATCCAGTCATACTAGCACTAATGGCATGAGGGATAACTTGTTTGGATGGGATGGTCAATAGCTGACTAAGGCCTGATCTACACTATGACTTTAATTTGGATTTAGCAGCGTTAAATCGAATTAACCCTGCACCCGTCCACACAACGGAGCCATTTATTTCGAAATAAAGGGCTCTTAAAATCGATTTCTGTACTCCACCCCAACGAGCGGAGTAGCGCCAAAATCGATATTGTCATTTCGAATTAGGGTTAGTGTGGCCGCAATTCGATGGTATTGGCCTCCGAGAGCTGTCCTACAGTGCACCATTTTGACCGCTCTGGACAGCAATCTGAACTCGGTAGACAGGAAAAGCCCTGCGAACATTTGAATTTCATTTCCTGTTTGTCCAGCGTGGAGAGCACAGGTGACCACAGATAGCTCAGCTCATCAGCACAGGTAACCATGCAGGCCGATAATCGAAAAAGAGCACCAGCATGGATCGTACGGGAGGTACTGGATCTGATCGCTATATGGGGAGAGGATTCAGTGCTAGCAGAACTTCATTCGAAAAGACGAAATGCCAAAACTTTTGAAACAATCTCCAAGGGCATGATGGAGAGAGGCCACAATAGGGACTCAAATCAGTGCCGCGTGAAAGTCAAGGAGCTCAGACAAGCCTATCAAAAAACAAAGGAGGCAAACGGTCGCTCCAGGTCAGAGCCGCGGACATGCCCCTTCTACGCCGAGCTGCATGCAGTTCTGGGGGGGGGGCCGCCACCACTACCCCACCTCTGACCATGGATTCCGAGGCGGGGATAATCTCATCAGCTACACCTGAGGATTCTGCGGATGGGGAAGAGGAAGAGGAGGAGGAGGACGAGCTTGCGGAGAACACACAGCACTCCGTTCTCCCCAACAGCCAGGATCTTTTTCTCAGCCTGACTGAAGTACCCTCCCAAGCTAGTATCCAAGACCATGACCCCATGGAAGGGACCTCAGGTGAGTTTATCTTTTAAAATATAAAACTTGTTTTAAAAGCAAGCGTTTTTTAATGATTACTTTGCCCTGAGGACTTGGGATGCATTTGCGGCCAGTACAGCTACTGGAAAAGTCTGTTAACGTGTCCGGGGATGGAGCAGAAATCCTCCAGGGACATCTCCATGAAGCTCTCCTGGAGGTACTCCAAAAGCCTTGCCACAAGGTTTCTGGGCAGTGCAGCCTTATTCCGTCCTCCATGGTAGGACACTTGACCACGCCATGCTTGCAGCAAGTAATCTGGTATCATTGCATGACAAAGCCTGGCAGCGTATGGTCCCGGTGTTTGCTGGCATTCAAGCAACATCTGTTCTTTATCTCGCTGTGTAATCCTCAGGAGAGTGATATCGCTCATGGTAACCTGGTTGAAATACGGGAATTTAATTAAGGGGACAGAGGTGGCCGTTCCTACTGGGCTGTTTGTCTGTGGCTGAAAAGAAATCCATCCCTGCAGTTAGCCAAGCGCGGGGGGGGGGCAGGAATTGGCCCTGAGCTTTTCGCGTTTGGCTAGCAAGGATCTTCCCTGTTACCAGCCACGCGGTGGGGGGAGGGATAAAGCGATCATCCCAGAGAATTGGATGGGTGGGGGGGGTTAGTTTGTTTTCTGCTGCTGAAGGTTAACAGGAAAACCGCAGCAGTCAGCGGGCTTTGCTTGGTATGTGGGAAAGGAGGGCGCAGAAGCCGAAAGACAATGGCTTACCATGGCCGCATGCAAGCTGAATTCTGTTGCCCAGACCTGTGTCTGTGATCTCTAACACCAAAGCCACAGGCACTCAATATTAAGATGGAAAATGCGACCTTGTACTGAAATCCCATGTGCTATGTAATGTGAATAGTGTTGTTCACTGTGAAAGAGTATAAGCATTGTTCTGTAAAATGTATCATTTTAAAAACTTCTCTCCTTTTTTTCAACCCTCCCTCCAGCAGCTGCAAATTTTTCAAGCCTCCCTCCTCCATCCCGAAGGCTATCTCAGATAAGGCGGCGGAGACAGAGGACGCGAGACGAGATGTTCACGGAAATAATGGAATGCACCCGCAATGAAAGAGCTCATTTGAATGAGTGGAAGGACACGGTATCTAAATTTAGGAAAGATGCCAGTGAACATGAGGTCATGAGGGACGCTCGAGATGAGAGGTGGCAGGCTGCAACGCTGGGGCTGCTGCGTGATCAAACAGACATGCTCCGGCATCTGGTGGAGCTTCGGGAACGGCAGCAGGATAACAGACTGCCACTGCAGCCGCTGTATAACCTCCCTCCCCCCTCACCATGTTCCATATCCTCCTCACCCAGACGTGTAAGAACGTGGGGGGGCTGGAGGGCTCCATGCACCCTCCCACTCCACCCCAGTGGACAGCCCAACCAAAAAGCTGTCATTATATTGAATTTTTTCAGTGGCCTTTTACTTCCCTCCTATCCTCCTCCCAAACCTCACCCAGATTACCTTGTCAGTCCTCTCCCTATGTTTATAATCAATTAATAAAGAATACATGATTTTTAAACGATAGTGACTTTATTTCCTTTGAAAGCAAGCTGGGGGAAGGGGGAGGGTGGGTTCTTTACAGAGAAGGAGTCAATAAAGGGGGTGGGTTTTCATGAAGGAGAAACAAACAGAAATTTCACACTGTAGCCTGGCCAATCATGAAACTGGTTTTCAAAGCTTCTCCGATGCACAGCGCTTCCTGGTGTGCTCTTCTAATTGCCCTGGTGTCTGGCTGCGCGTAATCAGCAGCCGTGCGATTTGCCTCAGCCTCCCACCCTGCCATAAAGGTCTCCCCCTTACTTTCACAGAGATTGTGGAGCACACAGCAAGCAGAAATAACAATGGTGATATTGGTTTGGCTGAGGTCTGAGCAAGTCAGTAACGATCGCCAGCGACCTTTTAAACGGCCAAATGCACATTCTACCACCATTCTGCACTTGCTCAGCCTGTAGTTGAACAGCTCCTGACTCCTGTCCAGGCTGCCTGTGTATGGCTTCATGAGCCATGGCATTAAGGGGTAGGCTGGGTCCCCAAGAATAACTATTGGCATTTCAACATCCCCAATGGTTATTTTCTGGTCCGGGAAGTAAGTCCCTTGCTGCAGCCGTTTAAACAGATTAGTGTTCCTGAAGACGCGAGCATCATGAACCCTTCCCGGCCAGGCCACGTTGATGTTGGTGAAACGTCCCTTGTGATCCACAAGTGCTTGCAGCACCATTGAAAAGTACCCCTTGTGGTTTACGTACTGGGTACCCTGGTGCTCTGGTGCCAAGATAGGGATATGGGTTCCATCTATCGCCCCAGCACAGTTAGGGAATCCCATTGCAGCAAAGCCATCCACTATGACCTGCACATTTCCCAGAGTCACTACCTTTCGTAGAGCAGCTCAGTGATTGCTTTGGCTACTTGCATCACAGCAGCCCCCTCAGTAGATTTGCCCACTCCAAATTGATTCCCAACTGACCAGTAGCTGTCTGGCATTGCAAGCTTCCAGAGGGCTATCGCCACTTGCTTCTCAACTGTGAGGGCTGCTCTCATCTTGGTATTCTGGCGCTTCAGGGCAGGGGAAAGCAAGTCACAAAGTTCCAAGAAAGTGTCCTTACGCATGCGAAAGTTTTGCAGCCACTGGGAATCGTCCCACACCTGCAACACTATGCGGTCCCACCAGTCTGTGCTTGTTTCCCAGGCCCAGAATCAGCGTTCCATGGCTATAACCTGCCCCATTAACAGCATAATCTCCAAAGCACCGGGTCTCGCCGCCGTGCTGCCGTAGCCTACTCCTTGCCGCCTGGTTTTGCAGGTTCTGGTTCAGCATAAACTGCACGATAACGCGCGAGGTGTTTACAATGTTCATGACTGCTGTCTTGAGCTGAGTGGGCTCCATGCTTGCCATGGTATGGTGTCTGCACTGTTCACCCAGGAAAAAGGCGCAAAACGATTGTCTGCTGTTGCTTCCCTGGAGAGGGGGGAGGATATACCCAGAACCACCCGCAACAATGTTTTTGGCCCCATCAGGCATTGGGATCTCAACCCAGAATTCCAATGGGCGGAGGAGACTGCGGAAACTATGGGATAGCTATGGGATAGCTACCCACAGTGCAATGCTCCAGAAATCGACGCTAGCACCGGTACATGGACGCACACCACCGAATTAATGTGCTCAGCGTGGCCGCATACATTCGACTTCATACAATCCATTTCCAAAATTCGAATTATATAAATTTGGATTAATCCCGTAGTGTAGACATACCCTAAGAGAGAATCAGCTTTTCCACACAAACTGTGCTATCACTCTTTAGGGCAGGGGTGGGCAAACTATGGCCCATGGGCCGGATGCAGCCTGCCAGCTGTTTTAATCCAGCCCTCGAGCGCCAGCCGGAGAGCAGGGTTGGGGGCTGCTCCATGCGGCTCCCAGAAGCAGCGCCATGGCCCCGCTCTGGTGCTCCAGCCAGGAAGCTGGGTCAGGGACTGCTCCTTGTGGCTCCCAGAAACAGCATCATGGCCCTCCTCTGGTTCCCATGCATAGGGGCAGCCAGGGGGCTCTGCTCTGCATGCTGCCTCCACCCCAAGCGCCGCCCCTGCAGCTCCCATTGGCTGGGAACCACAGCCAATGGGAGCTGAAGGGGCGGTGCCTGCAGACGGGGCAGTGTGCAGAGCCGCCTGGCCGCGCCTCTGTGGAGGAGCTGGAGGAGGGACATGCTGCTGCTTCCAGGAGCTGCTTGAGGTAAACATTGCCCGGAGCCTGCACCAGTGAGCCTTTCTCCGTGCCCAAGCCCTGATCCCCCTCCTGCCCTCTGAACCCCTTGGTCCCAGCCTAGAGCACCCTCCTGCACCCCAAACTTCTCATATCCAGACCCACCCCAGAGCCCACATCCCCAGATGGAGCCCGCACCCCCCTCTCCCCTTAGCCCAGAGCCCCCTCCCGCACCCTGAACTCCTCATTTCTGGCCCCATCCTGGAGCCTGCGACCCCAACCAGAGCCCTCACCCCCTCCCACATTCCAACCTCAATTTTATGAGCATTCCTGGCCTGCCATACAATTCCTATTCCCAGATGTGGCCTTCAGGCCAAAAAGTTTTCCCTCCCCTGCTCTAGAGGGATGAGCCCAACATGTTTCATTTTCCTTTGGTCGTAAAAAGACTTGAAGAGATATTGTCAAGGGCAATAGGCTCAAAATTTAACGTACCCATTTTCCTTAAATTTACTGAAAAAGTCAGTGTAATTTTGTTTAAACAAACACATCCCCTAACTTGATAAATGCTAAACCCGCCAGCATATATGCAACATTAATGTTCATAAATCCTAAAACTTCAGGAAAGGCCAGCAGGGAAGGATGCTCCTACAATTCTTGGTCAGCCATGCTGTGCATTCTTTTACTTTGGCTCCAGTACTGCTCCAAACTAGAGCCAAGGGCAAAACTCTCATTGACTTCTATTGTATTTTTGACATTAATACCAAAAGTACTGTAACACGTTAAGGTTCACTTTTAGGTAGAACGACATGTCAAGAAAATACAACATATACACTGAAGTCAGGTTAAAGTTGTGGGAGCAATCTTCACTGTTTGGGGATTTCCTGATTTTGAGTGCTTGGTTACTTCAATGTAATGCTACTTTAACATTATATTTTGGCTCTTAGTTTCCTTTATTTATTAACAATGAAAGAAATCCAGAGCTATTTGGCGTGGGGATTGTTGGCTTCCCTGGGGATTTTACAAGTTCCTTGATCCAGAGCCATTTGGCTTTTTCCATATTTTTGTTCTCATTTTTGCATAACTAAAACATGGATCAACTGATTTAGCTCACACTTAAAAAAATAAAATAACAGTGACCTTTTGGGCTAAACGCTGACCCTGAAAAATGTCAGCTCACAAGGAATATGACCAGAAAGTAGCTGGAAAAGAGGTGCACTGTAAGCCATTCATACATGCATAGGGGACTATTCAGCTGCAGGGATATATGCTTTAACAAAGGGTATCCTGCTTTATTCAGTCATAATGAAAGCAACACACTTATTAAAACAGTCCCCGTGGAGTTCAGGTGTTATACTGGATTAGCAAATCACCTTCCACCTCTGAAAATGGGGGATCAAATTCAGATTTGGGACACAAGTGAAAATTAATGTATTGATCTCTTGGCCTCTTTTATTCCATATCATAAAATCAGCATATAGTGTGGGACAATTCAAGGCTGATGTACAGTACTGCCACTCAAGAGCATAGCATGGAGTACTAGCAGTGGAGCTGGTTGAAGAGTGCAAAGAAAAATGTCAACTTTTTCATGAGAAACAAGTGACAAGTTTGTCTTGCTAAGTCACAAGGTCAGATATTTTGATGCTCATAAATATTAGGATGACATCTGGTTTGCTTGTGAATCCCAAAGGTTTGTAGCCTGAATGATTATTTGTACCCGAAACGTGAGATATATTGGTTTTTGTTCTCCTGTTAAGGAGTTCCACTCTCCCAGTGAGGGAGCAGAAAGAATGCCACATGACTTGGGTGACCTATCACACAGCATGAAGAATCACTAGTGTGTAACTGAAGCGAACACTTCATGAACAGCCCACAGGCTCAGATTTGTTCCCATGCACCTTTAAGAATAACCAGTCAATTCACAGAAATCAGAACTGGCTCATGAACGATTCAAGCATTGATTGAAGCATTTGTTCTGAATAAATGCTTCAATCAGCTCTAATTAGCAGAACTGCCTGGGAAGAAGCTTGCACCCTACTTAGCTACTGAAAGGATCAGACCAGTTCTATTAGTCCCTTTCTTTTATTAACACTTAATTAACAAGCACATTTAAAAACCAAATCTAAAAAGGACTCTTTCCAACAAACCAATCTCATTGTTTCATGGTGGCAGTTGCAGTAGATGTCACTGAATAGTCACCTTTGTAACTGTAACACATCTGGAGTCTTCACTGTCTTTTCACCTTTCCTTCCTATGATACATAAGTGACTTCTGTCTTAGGGCTGCTAATCCTGGCAAACTGATTCTTACGAGCGTTGTTAGATGTTGAACAGTGTGTGCGCCTGCCTGGAACAACAGCACATACAGTAATATGGGATGAGTTGCTCTTACCCTCTCAAAGTTCTGCGCCATTATTATTTGGCAGTAAAACTTTGCTCATACCTGGCTGCACTTCAGATTTCTGATACTCAGTGGACTGCATCACTAGCCTCCTGAGCAGCTCATCAAGACGTTGGAGCAGGCCCATCGATGGGGGCAGGGGGGGACAAGGGGACAATTGCCCAGGGACCCGGACGATTTAAAAGGTCCCAGGCACCCCCGGCCGCTGCCGCCACGGTAGCAGTGACAACAGCTGGGAGCCCCGGGACCTTTTAAATCACACGGGTTGGCTGCAGGGCTCTTAGGCACATGCGACCACTCCAGGCCCCATGCTTTGGGGGGGACCCACAAGCCAGCATGATTGGCCAGGCAGCATGGTCAGTTCTGGAAGTGATGCATTTGTCATGTACGCCCTGGGCCCCACACCCTCCCTAGGGATGGCCCTGGCCCCGGGGCCCGGAATTGCTGTCGGCAGGCCTGCGTTGGAGGCAAGTGGCCAGTGAGGTTTACTGATATCTATTTGCTTATTTATAGCTAGGGTCCTACCAAATTCACAGCCACGAAAAACGTGTCACAGACCATGAAATCTGGTCTTCCCCACGAAACGTGGCTCTTGGAGGGTTGCAGTATTGCTGCCCACCCTTCTGTGATTACAGGTGCCAACTTCTCATTGTGCCAGGAGCTGCTCTGCCTCAGGCACCACCCATGCTCCACCCCTTCCCTCAAGGCCACACCCCCACTCCTGCCCCGCTCCACCTCTTCCTGCCCCATTCCACCCCTCTCCCAAGTGCACCACGTCCTTGCTCCTCCGCCCACCCGACCCCCCAGCCTCCTGCATACTGCGAAACAGCTGATTGCGGCAGGAGGGCGGCGCAGGGAAGGAGGCGGAGGTGCTGATCGGTGGGGCCTGCTGGCGGGCAGTGGGTGCTGGCGGGGAGAGGGAGGTGCTGACAGGGGTGCTGCCAGTGGAGGCTCAGCACCCATCATTTTTTCCTTGTGGTCACTGCAGCCCTGGAGCACCCATGGAGTTGGCACCTATGTCTGTATTGCCTTCAGAGCTGGATGGCTGGGGAGTGGCAGCTGCTGAGTGCGTGCCCAGCTTTGAAGGCAGCACCATTGCCAGCAGCAAGGTAGAAGTGAGAGTGGCATAGTATGGGGGAGTTGTCACTTTTGTGGGGGAGCAGGGCTGGCTTTATGGGTGGGCGCTGTGAGCGACTGCCCGGGATGCCGTGGTCATCCCCTCCCCCCCGCCCCACACACACAGCCAGTCCCACGCCTCTTTAACACCGAGCACTGGGCCCACCTGGGAGCTCCTACTGCATGCCAGACTCCAGCTGTTAGTCCTGGCCAGACTTGGGGGGACGGGACTTTCTCTTCCCCACCCCAGGATGCTCCTGGAGCTGGGTTAGACCCGCCTCAGTTAACCTCTCCCAGTTGCAGGAAGCTCTGTGTCTGCTGGCTGGGAGCCCAGCTCTGAAGGCAGTGCCACTGCCAACAGCAGCGCAAAAATAAGGGTGGCAATATTGCGACCCCACACACACACACAATAGCCTTGTGACCCCCTTTTTGCATTGGGGACCCCCACGGTTACTACACCATGAAATTTCAGATTTAAATATCTGAAACCAGGAAATTTAAGATTTTTTAAATTCTATGACCATGAAATTTACCAAAATGTACCATGAATTTGGTAGGGCCCTATTTATGGCTTTAAATAATTCACAACCATCAGGCAGTGAGCATCACTTTTATATGTAATGGTGTGCCAACCAATTACCCTGGTCCTCCTGCCCCCATGCCAGTTAGTTTGTGTTTAGGGGTTGTCTACAAGCCACAGTATGACTTAAAATTCAATTAGCTAAATTGGTACAAGGCTGTACAGACACTCAAATCAATATTGGATTTTGATTTTGTCAAAATGAAACATTTTATTTGACCTGAAAAAAATGTTTTCAGAATTTTGGTTTGTGGGAAATTAAAAAAAAAGAAATTGTTTTCCTTCCATTCCAGAATGGAAGACATTTTGAAATCATGAAACTACCCCCAAAGTGAACATTCTGATTCCTGCACAACCCTAATTAATTATAAATCTTTTTCTATTGATTAGCTTAAATCAATCAAGAGCATGTTTTAGCTATAAAGAAATATGCCCCTCTTAAATTGAAATAAGATTGTTTATACAGGGGTCTGCAATGGTTTAAGTAAATCTGTTTAGAAACCTATTTAAATGAAATGGGTGCAACGTCTGTGTGCCAACAAGGCCTTGCATTTGTTACCACTTGTCTTTAAGTAGACTATAAATGCTTTGAGGCAGGGACTGTCTCTTCCTTTCTGGTTGTACAGCACCAGTACTATGGAGACTCATTCTAGACTGGGGCCTCTGGGTACTACTATAATATAAATATAAATATAATAATAGATTCTGAAAATCTGCAATTAGCGATCTAGAATGATTTATATACTCAGAGGCATCCTTGATACTTGTTTCATGCCCCAGCAATTGTATACATTTATGGCCTGATTCATCTCCAGTCTATGCCACTGTAACTCCATTGGCTGAGGTGTTGAGCTGAAGAGTCTAAAATGACTTCAGAAGCCCTGTATTGTGAAATAAAATCACATGACAGCACCAAACCAATCATCTTTACCATGGTCAGACATGGAAAAACATTTAAAAATTTGGCTAACTGCAATAAAAATGATGAATCACAAAGTGTAAAACCTCAAAATTATAATTAAAATTTGTGTTGTGGTACCGGCTCCTAGGAATTCCAGTCATGGCCCAGGACTCCATTGTGCCAGCCGCTGTACAAACAGAATAAAAAGACAAAGACAGTCTGTTTTCCCTTTCTGCTCTGTTTTATGCCAATTTTCCTGTAATGCCTGGATCTCTTGCCTGCCTCCACATCAGACCAATCCCCTAGCATAGCTATGACTAGAGGTTTCAATATCTTGAGACTTAACACATGTAATCCTCCTCATAAATCTCTTTATCATAACTACATTTTACAGTACGTTTCTCACATCAACATGCTGTTGTGTTTTATTTAAAGATAGAAAAGGAGGGTCTAAAATGGCAGAAAAGTATTCCTCCCCACCCCACCATCATTTTATCTTAGACTTCCTTGTACCATCACCTGGTGGCAGTCTACAAATAGCACTTTGTTTCACAGCTGGACCTGCGACAACCTGATTGCATCCATGGGAATTGAGAGTGGTCAGTATCTTGCAGAATTGGGCCCAAATACCTTACTCAGTTTGACATGAGGTGTCAAATATGCATGTGAAGTGACAGGCTTCATGGTATTGGTTAAACCAGTCCTACCTGAGCCAAAATCCCTCTTGCAGACAAGAATTTGGGAGCTTATAAAGTAGGGTTACCATACGTCCGGATTTTCCCGGACATGTCCGGCTTTTGGGGGCTCAAATCCCCGTCCGGGGGGAAATCCCCAAAAGCCGGGCATGTCCGGGAAAATCGGGAGGCTCGGCCGGGGCCTCTTTGTCCGGGGCCGGGGGCATGGTGCCGGGCCGGGCCGGACCCGCGGGGCCGGG